>NC_142744.1:19675000-19685000 GCF_051943395.1 Hippocampus bargibanti | reverse complement strand
GCGCACACACACATTCCTAATTTGTATGATTCATTGGTTGTTTGAACCTTTAAGATTAAAAAACAAATGTTAAAAAGGTAGCACCAAAGCAGCATGGGTTCAGCACACAGACTTTCTGTCAGGGTAACTAACTCACTGGCGGCACTTCAATTTTTTCTTTTTCACTACATATCTATTTTATCACACAAACCAAACATATCATCACAATTATTATTATTATTATTATTATTATTATTATTATTATTATTAATAATAATGTAATTCATTCATTTCCCATACCACTTGATCCTCATCGGCGTTGCGGGGGGGGGGGGGTGCTGGAGCCTATACCAGCTGTCTTCGTTATTATTATTATTTTTATTCTGATCATTATTATGATTTTTTTATGGGGCATCTCAGTCGTCAAGTGGTTAGCATGTTCTTCCCACGGCCGTATCCAATGACAGTAGTGAGGATAAGGGCGTTCAGAAATCTTCTTCTTCTTCTTCTTCTTCTTCTGATCCTTATCCCTACCCTTATCCCTAACCTTATCCTTATCCTTCTTCTTCTTCTTCCTATTATTATTATTATTATTATTATTATTATTATTATTATTATTATTATTATTATTATTATTATTATTATTATTATTATTGTGGCGACCCCTTCAAGGGAAAAGCCGAAAGGAAAAGAAGAAGATTATTGTTGTTGTTATGACATTCGTCGTTCAAACTACTTATTCCTCGCTTGTGGTCTATAACTGTCTTTGCACAGTAGGCAGGGGACACCCTGAAGTGGTCTTACTTTTAAATCACAATGGAGTCATTCTCACACTAATGTCATTTTCACACTTAATGTATGCTGGAAACGGTTCCTCAGTGAACCAGATAGAAACAGGTGGTAGCTATTTAAAGCGGTGAACATTAAATCTCATTGGAAACGGAGATACATGCACATTCGGTTATGTCTTTATATGTGATATTCATTTACGTGAGAAATTGTACACAACGCTAACAAAGCAAGCACTGGAAAAAATGTGGTAAGAAAAAAATGTGTTAAAAGGTGAGGGATTTATTGAAACATATTGTCTGTAATTATTTTCAAATGGATTCTATGTGTGTTGAACTTATTTCTCAATTTGAATTTCTAAAATTGAATGTAATTCAAGTCATGCAGTTATGTCATTGAAATGTATTTCCATCCAGTCATACCTAAGGCCACTGCAGAGGGGACACCTCAAACTGGCTGCCAACCAATCGCAGGGTACACAGAGACGAAGAACCGTTCGCACTCACAAATCACTTGAGCACATTTTTGAATGTCCCTTTTGGACTGTGGGGAGAAACTGGAGAACCCGGAGAAAACCCACGCATCCACAGGAAGAATATACAAACTCCACACACAAAGGTCGGAATCAAACTTCTATAATGTGAGATGGGCGTGCTTACCAATTTATACTATCTTGCGAAATTAATTTCATGCAATGCAATTTTATTTAATTTAAATTTCCATTTAATTTAACTGCATTTCATGATTGTTTTTTTTTTATTGATTCATGCAAAATTACCAGTGGAAAAATGATGTTTTTGTCGATTTGCAAACGCTGCTCAACAACATTGGTGTTAAAATTCATAACGTAAACTTTTGTATTTTCCCTTGTATAAGCCTCACCAGAGTACACGGCCCACGCTATGAATGGTGTGTTTTCAAACGTTTTCCATGTATAAGGTGCACCGGACTATTAGGCGCACCTTCAAAGAAAGAAAAAACTTTTCCATAATATAGAAATATATCAAAGTTTTCCAAATATAAGGCAAACCGCATTATAAGGGGCTACAGTAGAGTCTGGGGTTACGTACTCCTTCTACAGGGGGATATGTAGACGGTGGCTGGTGACAATTGTTGCTAGACCTGGCTCAATATTGCTTCACATATAAGTAGCACCTGCGTATAAGGCGAAAGGTCATCTTCAGAAGAAAATCAATTCTTTTGGGTGCGCCATATACACCCGAAAATACGGTAGTCGTGTGTATGCATGACATTAAGAAGCTAGGAGAGATAAAAGGCTGCAAAAGTTTGTCAGGTCGGCTATGCGTCATCAACTATTGTGTCTTCTTTATTTCTCCATTTTGTGCAACTTGGGGGATCGTTTTGGATGTGGATTTTCGGTCAAAAAGGTTTGGGCGTCCCTAATGTAGATCCTGCCTTCCCTCCCAGGCCCATACAATAGTCACCCTCCCCTTGGTTTAACACTTGGCTTCTTATGACATTTGCACAATCCATCAGAATGTGGAAACAGGAGTTCAGAACTACTTACTCCCACTCCTTTCTGCGAGCTTGCGGCGTGCTCTGCATCTTGTGAGCCTGGTGAGCCATGATGATGTCCCTCTGCTCCACGAGGCCACCGCGGCGCCGGAGAATGCCGTGCGGGCTGGGGGAGGCCGAGCCCCTGTCGGAGTCGTCCGCTCCGGCGCGTGGCAGGTCGAAGCTGGCTGCCCGAGGAGGGAGGTCCGGGAATTCGCCTTGCGGCACCTGCAGCGAGCACGAACGGATGCCCTGTGCCAGGCCGGGTCGGCTGGCCGATGGGGGCTTCCGCCAGGGCTCAGGTTCAGGGAGAGAAAGGGAGGACTGAAAGCGTTGCTGTCCGCCCGGACCACACGTGGATGGAGAGTGGAGGGTGGGCGTGAGGGAAATAGACAGGGACTGATTGGAACTTGTGAACATCACTACGCCGGCAATAGTCCACCGTGTAAAGAGGCCTGGGCAGAGACAGGGAGGCATAAAAAAACAGCAACATCAATTCATTTACCATATTTTCTGGTGTATATGGCGCACCGGAGTATAAGGCGCACCCCCAATGAATGGTGTATTTTCAAACTTTTTCTATATGTAAGGTACACTTAAATGAATGAAATATGTTTTCCAAATATAAGATATAACTAGCTAAAAGCTTTCCGAATATAAGGCACACCACACTATAAGGCCTTACAGTAGAGGCTGGGGTTACGCACTACTTCTAAAACAAGTGGAGGGGGGGGGGGGGGTGGAGTCCGTGGCTGTTGACAGTAGTTTTGAGACCTGTTCTAGCTCAATGTATAAGGCACACCTGCGTATAAGACGCAGGGTCATCTTTGGAAGAAAATGAAGGGGTGCGGAAAATACGGTAGAGTGTAGTGTCATTCATCAATTTGTGGATTTGGAGAAGGTTTTGGAGAAGGTTTTCCCTTTGGAGAAGGTTTCCCAGAGGATCTCGTGGGGTTTGATTATTAGTACCAGTTATCCTATGATGTCCTACGATCCTGGTAAGACCGGGGTGGCAATTACGTCAAAAGTGGATTGGTGCCAGCTCAATAGCGAAGGGTTTCGAGGAGAGATAAACTACTGGGTCTTTGTGAATTTTAGTAACATATTTTTGTGTTAATATAGTCCACGAATCATTCTTTCACTCTCATTTTCACACAAAAAAATCTGGTAAATCTGTAACTCATTCACTGCCAGGCGATTTGCAAAAAAATGTGTCCGTGCCAGTGCCAGGGTTTTTGTCATTCTCACTCAAATTGCAGGACCTACAGAATATTGAGTTTTAGGACTACTTAAGGGACAACCGACACCTACGGACATGTTGTGTCCATAATTTGTCAAATCACTTCTACTGAGCATATTTTACAAAGATTCCACCGCATATAGCGATATTTTACGTTTTAAGACTCGCGCTGAATATTCAGGAAGTCTTGTTATCGAGTTGATGACGATGCCTGACGTGACGTGACGTCAGGAACGCCCCTGACCGAGAAAGCGACACACAATGCATTTTGGGTACTTTGTTTGGTCTGAAAATATCGTGTTGTTCCGTGTTGATGGCGAAATTAGAAGGAAAAACACATAAAGAACGTGATGGTGAATTGTTGTGTGTCGGACCAACAATACCAATTGCGGTAATACCATAAAGAAGTGGACACAAATTCCCAGCAGATAATGCACAAAACGAATCTGAACTCGCTGAAGCCATTGTTTTGATTCGAGAGCAAGGCAAGTCGTCCTGGCGTGACGCCACGAACTGGGGCGGGACTTTCTGAAAATCCCAAGGTCGGAGCTCATCTTGTGACAGTTTTGGGACACTTTCAGTCATTGTTATTGGTGTTTTGCATTTGACTAAAAATATCAGACTGCGTGTTTTGGGTGTTTTAGATGCTCTAAAACGTTTTTCTGATGTCAGTTAGGAAACAAAAAAATGGTGTCGGTTGTCCTTTAAACATGCAGTGCAGCATAACAAACCTTAGACTCTCTTCTTTCATCAGAAATTCCGAAGTTATATGGGTCTGGAGTGATATAGGGTGCAAGTGGGGGCGGCTGTACAAAAGGCAAATGCTGCCCCCTTGTGGGAGGAAAAAATTGTCAGAGGTCTGACTTGCCCTTTATGGGAACCCCACACCCCGCAAGCAAAAACAAAACCTGAACAAATTCGGGAATGGCGCTGCATGTCATGCTTTTCAATTCCCGAATACATTCGGAAATGGCAGTGAATGAGTTAATTAACCGAAAGTGGCGTATGACCTATGTCACCGGAAGTTGTGAGCACTCAGCAATCTGCAACTGCAGCTTTTGAGTTATTGCGCTACATCTTTTAGCCTTTTTTATTTTCATACAGTTTGTTTGCTGTACAATTCACAGAGGGAACGGGCGAATAGGAATCAGGAGCGATGAGGGAAGCGCTTTAAAATGGTACGTGTGAGCTACGATGGTTAACAGGCTGCAAAAGTGTGTCGCATGCCTCCGTGTCCGACTGTTGCTTATCAGGGCGAGTAAGTGTATGTGCGTGTGTCTGTGTGTGCGGTAACGGGTAGATCGTAGGAGGTTGGTTGATCAAAAAGGGGGACATGCCAGAGAGACTTTGTCTCAAGACTGGAATGGGAACACCATGCCAGAGAAGTCTAGGCTTCTCTGCGAAAGATGTCACCCTCACGACCCGACTAAAATGATAGAAAATGGAAAGGCCTCCCTCTCTATGCTACTCAGCACAATTAGTTGACGACAGATATACAATATATGTTCACACCACATTATTTTGAGTCATGTTAAAGCAAATGGATTTCTACAACTATTAACATGTCCACCTTTGACAAGTATGAGCAACATTTTAACAATCTTGGGACGAAACTCGCCTCCATGGAAAATGCAATAATAATTCTCCGCTTGTCATTGCCGAACACTTTTTTTTGTTTAAAACAGGGGTGTCAAATTCATTTTTTTGCCGTGGGCCACGTCGTAGTTATGGTTTGCTCTCGAGGACCATTATGAATTTGGGGAATTCGAATGTTTCATCCCCTCCACCTATTACATATATATAATGCACAACAAATGAATGAATCACTAGTTTTCAAGTCTGAAGTCAAATATAATGACTGTTATTGTGGTTTACATACGACACTTTGAAATTTTGGTTCGGACTTCAGCAAGCATCATGGAATTTCACGTTTTATTTTATTCGCGGGCCGAATAAAATAATGTGACGTGTCAGATTTGGCCCTGGGCCTTGACTTTGACACATGTGGTCTAAAAGATTGATGGATGACAAGAGTGCGAAAATGGGGGCATGGAGGAGCAACAGGTTTCCCATGGAGTTCCAGAGCCTCAGATGTGTAAAAAGTCACCAAAGATGGAACAAACGGGGAGGTTGAAAGGAGAATGAGGAAGATGAGGATGAAAATAAGGCCAAGGCCCAGCTGTGAGTCACTCATCAAACGTCAACAGCTTGGTGTAGAGCGCACAATACTGCAGGTCGCGCAGCAACAATGAATACAAAGTTGCATTGGGCATTCGAAGGTGACACCGTGGTTCTCAAATGGTCTCTGCTGGATTCAGACATTGAGGACTCCAAAATTTCCAATGGTGTGAATGCTAATTTGTCTATTTGTGCCCTGTGACTGGCAAGCGACCAATTCACGGTTGTTACGGCACGACAAAGCCAATAACATAAAAGGGAGACCAGACACAGGTTGGTTCTAGGAAAACCAAGAATTTATTGACGCTAGTCAATCCAAAGAACAACATGGCCAAAGGCCTGGTCTTGGCAGGCAGATGAGAGAGCGAGTGAGGCTGGAGCGGCCCCTTTTGTAGGCTACCTAGGATCCAGGTGTGTCTCATCAGTAATTAGCAGGATCCATGTGGCCCCCAAAGGGGACGAGGGGAGAACGGGAAGGACTGAACTACCCTCACCCCACATCACTGACCTCTAGAGGAGGGAGGAGCCCGTAACAAGGGTGTACCCCTCCTGTTACCCAAAGTCAGCTGGGACAGTGTAATGCCTCGATTGGGATGCATGTGTGCTAACCTGTTTCAACATGTAATCGGTTAAGGCTGTCTGCCGTCTACTGCCAGGAGACAGCCGGAATAGTCTCAAGCGCTCTTATGTGAATGAGTGGATTGGAAAATGGATGGATGGATTGATTTAATTCATTAAAAATCAAATACAAGTTTAACAACAAAATGTAATTAAAATTATTCAAATTAGCAATAACATAAAATGTGTAAACATTTTTGAGAATGACATAAAATACACAATAAAATAAAACAAGAAGCGAAGTCTTACATCTGAGTTAATCATAATATATCACCATTTAATACAAAAAAACTAAAGAACAAAATTCCCTAGCTGGAGATAAATAAATGCATGTCAAGTTGGATCATCAGAATCAGTATCAGAAAGCCTTTCATAGTTCCACATTGGGATGATTGGAGGGGGGTCGAAAAGAAAAGGCAAAGTATTGTATGTACCAAAAAATGACAGAAGACATAATGAAATGAAATCTCTATTGCAAATGACATGGTCATCAAATCAAATGTATATTGGATGAGTGATCCACACAGGAGCATCTGCTGACCATAAAACAAATACGTACAACTGACAACCAATAACTGTGGAATCGATCCACTCTGAAATTATGACTGCTTCAAGATGATATAATTGGCTGCAGGCTGTGATCTATTTTTGCTTGAGGTTCACAATGCACTCTCACTCACTCACTCACTCACTCACTCACTCACTCACTCACTCACTCACTCACTCACTCACTCACTCACTCACTCACTCACTCACTCACTCACTCACTCACTCACTCACTCACACAATGTACTTTATGCAAGTCAAGTGCAGCAATTCATCCACCAGCAATTATGTACCAGGCAAAATTCCTGAATGGTAACAATTACAGATACATATGAAACAAACACAAATACATCAATATAAACAACAAAGTGGCATCTTTACCTCCATAAGACCTTCTTATTCATTCCCGGCGTCCGGCTCAGGTCGCACCCTCCATGCAGAACCCTCTTGTCTCCTTCCGTGCAAGTTGGGAACAAGGATGAAGAGGAGGATGGTGATGATGAGGAGGAATGATGCCTTGGCGTGGACGATTCCCGCCGAGACGATTATAAATAGCCGCGGGGTGGCAAGCAGCCAGGGTGCAGCGGTCCTCCCTTCCCTACACGCACAGGAGCGTAAACACGAGTTGAGTGTGGAAATAAAGCGAGCCCACCAGCCCCGGCAAACCAACGGCCCCCTCCACTCACCTACGCACCCCACCCCGACCGACCGGCTGCCGTGTATGAGTCACTTTGTGTGCTTTTCTTCTTGGGCAAACTCAGAAGAATGTCAATAATTCTATGTTTGATATTGACCGCGCAAAGAAAATTTGACAGAAGATCAGTTGAGTCCAACAGGTTCATTGAAAATCGTGAGTGTGGGCGTGTTTGTTTGCATGTGCGAGTGTTTGATTCATACACTCACCACTAGATGGTGGAATGAAGCTACATACAGTGCCTAAAAACTTGAAAAATGGTGTGAGAAGAAAATGTTGTGAAGCAACAATGCAAGGTAAAAAATAGTTTTTATCATTTAAATCGTGCTGGTTATATGTAACAGGGTGATTTTTTTTTTTTTGGGGGGGGGGGGTGGAATGATTTATAATGGTCTCATTTTTTATCTCACAAATATCTAGCATGTTAACAGAGATGTGTCCACTATTAACATTTAATTATCAATTTTGTCCTTCACACAAGGGGCCAATGATGGAAAAAAGCAAGGTTGTTAAGAAATGTCACTTTAAAGTCACTTTAAAAAATTATCAGTATAAAGGAAAATCTGGATTTAAAGTTTGAAATAAATGTGTGAATACTACTGAACTCCTTCACTGCCAGACGTGCAATAATGTGTCCACGCCAGTGCCAGGGTTTTTATCATATTCACTCAAATTCCAGGACCCACAGACTCCCCAAAAACCTTATATCACACACTTGCAATGCAAATATAGACATGTAAAACTCAGTATTTGCGACTTGTGATAATTAAATCAACTTGCTGAATGGTGTTTGCCTGTGCCGATGTAGGGAAATGTCTGCTTCTCCTTTAAGATGGCGAGGTGTTTTTGCAGCGGAGAGTTCAGTGGCAGTTCTTGGGCACGCTTGCCGAGACGTTGCTTATTCAACGTGTCATCTTCTACTGCAGGCGAATCCTCTACCCGACGTCTTCAGACAAAAAAAAAAAAAAAAAAACGATTCAGCCCTTACGTGGTGTCTGCACTTTCACGGGAATGGCGCTCCAACGTAATATTTTCAATTCCCGAATAAATTTGGGAATGGCAGTGAATGAGTTAACTTGTGTATTTTTCCTGCATTGTATGTCCTGTGATTGAGGAGCTTGATTTAATCAGTGATCTATCTACGATTCATGACTGAAGTAAGTGTGAAAAGATTGAACGAGGATTAAAAAAGTATCAATGGCCAATGAGTGGCTACATTTTTGGTGTTGTCCTTGTCACATTCTGTCCACATGAGAATCAGGAAGCTCACATTATCTGCCTTGGGAAAAAATGTGCTAAAATTGACCACTGTATTAATTAAAGGGTCACCGGTGTTCACTGCAGGAATTCTCCGAGCAGATGAAGAGGCGTTTAGCATTGGGACAGGGGCCGTCTCCCTTGACAGACACTGATTAAAGACAGAAAAGTGTTCACATCCGAACCAAAGTTTCAAACAGTGATGCCAAAAAATATGACTTGTGTGTCGCTTGACCAATCAGCACACAGTGGCGTCTCTTAGCTCCACTCACGACACAATCGTGTGGGCACAAAAGTAAATATGAGGGGAACGTTTATTGTAAGGGCGGACCGATATCGAGTGGTTAGCATAATGGCTTTACAGTGCGGAGGTCACAAGTTCCAGTCCCGTTGCGGCCTCCCTGTGTTGAGTTTGCATGTTCTCTCCAGGCCCGCATGGGTTTTCTCCGGGTCCTCTGCTTTCCCCCCACATTCCAATGACATGCATGGCAGGCAGATTGAACACTCTAAATTGTCACTTGGTGTGAGTATGAGAATGAATGGTTGTTTGTCTCTGTGTGCCCTATAATTGGCTGCCAACCAATTCAAGGTGTCCCACTGCCAGTGCCCAAAGACGGCTGGAATAGGCTCCAGAACTTCCGTGAGCCTAATGAGGACAAAGCGGTCTGGAAAATGCTTTTTGTAACATTAATTTGACAAGTTCAATACAAAGCGTGAACTTTATCTTTATAGAATGAAGAGAATCTGGACTATATGTTCGCTTGTTGTACTGAGCAACAAAAATAGTGTTTTTGACCATTAAAATTGTCCTTTGGCGTGAATGTGAGAGTGAATGGTCATTTCTTCATTTGTTCCCTGTGATTTTTTGTCACGATTTGCAAGGTGGTGGTAGTGGTGGACCCCAAAAATTCTGCCAGGATGGAGAAGCAGGGTGTATTTGACAAATTTTATTAAATAAAGTCAAAAGGAACAAAATCTCATACTACAAAGTCATCAAAACAGAAAGGTCCAAAGTAGCAAACAAAACCATGAGTAAACCTGACAAGACAAAACAAACTTGACAGGGTCAAGCAAATGGACCCGACACAAAATGGTCACGCGAGGAGTCCTTTTAACTGCCACTTATTAAAACTAGCAACACCTGTACTGAGGGTTAGGTAACGTAAAAAAATAAATGCATGCAT
>NC_142744.1:19595000-19670000 GCF_051943395.1 Hippocampus bargibanti | reverse complement strand
ATGGCGCTTGGACGCCCTCTGGCGGCTTTTGGGTGCAACACGAGGTCCCCAGCCCAAACAACTACAGCAAAATACATTGACGTGATGGAAGGACAATGCGACAATGCGTCCTTTTCACGGTCAGCAGGCGGTCCTTTTCTGACGTCACGTGAGGACTCGTCACCAACTCAAAAACAAGACTTCCTGAATGTTCAGCGCGAGTCTTAAAACATAAAATATAGCTATATGCGGTGGAATCTTATTAAAATACGCTCAGTAGAAGTCATTTGAAGTGATTTTACAAATTATGGACACAACTTGTCCGGGGACATCGGTTGTCCTTTAAGGAAAACAGGAAGAAAAGAAACAGTTGCATTAAAAATAAATAAATAAATAAATAAAAATAAATAAATAAATAACAATCGATCTCTTGATTGTTTCCGCCACACTCACCTTTCAGGTGATTCCCCCCGATGGCGTAGAGGCGATCGTTCATTCCAGCCAACGTGTGAATGGCGCGCTTTGTGTTCATGTCCTGTTTGCGAGCCCACACGTCCATTAGTGGGTCGTAGCAGTACAACCACGACACGTACTCGCCATTGTGGACTCCGCCTAGAAAGGCAAACATATTGATGAATGAACGAAGTTACAAATGTTTGGACACTACGAGTGTACTTACGAATGTTATTTTCTTTTCTTCTGTAACGACTTTTCACCCTGATGGGGTGATTTTATTTACACATCCTTAAAGATCCGATGTTATTTTAAATTTACTACACCCTATGTTTGAAAATCAAAAGAATGTTGTCATTTTTTTTGTTCAAACTAATAAAGTGGCTGAGAACATGAAGGATTGATGAATTGAAATTTTGAGACTTAGTAAGGCAGAAACAAAAAATATCAAGTCGTCTGGTTGTGAGCTAGCAATCTATTAGCTATAATATAACTATATACAGGTAACATCCGATTTACCACCGAGTTACGACCACCCGTACTTACGACCACAACCGACAGACCTTTTTTTTTTAAATTCTACGGCTGCCACCGCTACAGGCAGCAACGCTGTTGAACAGCGTGTTTGCGATGCATTTTGTAGAATAAGGACTCGAGATGGTCCTTCTTGTTTAGGTCAGTCACGTTCCGAACGAGGCAGAGAGCTGCCGACTGAATGTCTGGATCCCCAAGTAAACGACAGAGACAGAGGTCCGTGCAGGAAGAGAGAACACAAAGAGCTGGTCCCAAAAAGAGGATCAGGGGATTAATCAAAAATAAAGAATACAAAAAAATGACGAGCGGGGGTGGGGGCGGGGGGGGACCTACGGCAATGGCGAAAAGCAACTCGTGCACGGTGGTGTAAAAAAGGTACAATTCCGAAAGGTTTACAGGAAGTGTGGGGAGGCTCGGACCGACCACCGAAGGTCTCCAAAGAGAGCCCGCGATAAGAAGAAAGGAGCGTCAGCGCAGAGCGCCGATGCGTATATGGAACTGTCGCGGGATGGAATTGAAGCTGCTTTATGTGGGACAGGAGATGTGAGACAATCTCTTTTCGTCAATGGATGCTACAGCTGCGTGTTTGCTTTCAACATTTAGCTTGTAGTCGACGGGCACATTCCACCATGATGTCCCTGATCCACTGGTGAAGAGACGCTTTGATCCTCTCCTCTTTCATCTGGAACTGCTTTATGTTACAAAGAGGGTACAGAAAGTGCTTAAGAATGAATGTCTCTCTGTGTCTTTGTGTTGTCATGTTATTTGTTATTTAGTTTTTTTTTTTGTTCTTTTGACTTCAAGACGGCGCCGCGAGAGTGGCTGCCTTTCCAGCAGCTCCTGTGTTTTGCTTTTCTACTTTCATTTTGTTTCATAACTTTGCTGCTGTGAAATGTAAATTTCTCCACTGCGAGACTAATAAAGGCAAATCCAAATCCAAACGGCGCGTCGCGCTTTTTTTTTGAGACAGTTTGTTCTGCTGCGCGGCAAGATGGCGGGTTGGGCGGATTGGGTGAGTGGGCATTGCAGACGACCCCTGGTTCGGTCCGCACATCGGCGCGGGGTGCGGGAAACCGGTAGAACTTTTTTTGCGTCTTCGGCGTCCGCCTTAGTCGGAGTGTGTGTGTTGGGTGACTTCTCCGTTAGCAAGGAGAGCGATTTTTGGACAGCTCGACTTAAGACCATTTTGTAGGAACGGAACCCGGTCGTATATGTCTGACGTATATATCTGTATATGATAGCTAGCTGGCTATTGAGCTAGTTATTAACTATCAAGCTAGTTATCTGTTAGCTATCTAGCTAGCTCGTTGTATAGCTGGCTATCTATTAGCTAGCTTTCTATCTATTTGAGTTATTCCAGGTTGAGTGAACGCAGGCGCGTGTGGCTGCTGCTGCTCACCCACAGAAAAGCTGATTCTATGAATGTAAAGTGACCTTGAGAGTTTTGAAAGGCGCTTATAAATGAAATGTATTATTATTATTATTATTATTATTATTATTATTATTATTATTATTATTATTAAACAAGGCTGCATCGGTTGCTAGCAGTTAACTTGCTAACCCGTTAGCCGGTCTCTATGTTGACTGCTTCTGATTTATAAATCATTATCTCAACAAGGGAGGTGGCGGGGACTTGACCTCTCAGTCCCATTGGATATAGAGGTACGGGTCAGGTGTGGAAATTTTTACCTGACCCTAGTGTTTGTTAAATACTGGATAAATCATCATCTATGAACGTTCCAAGAACTGGAGGAATTTCCTTGTGGAGTACTTTTCCTTGGTAAGGCTACAGGACACCCCTTAGGGGCCTTGTCTCGGCATTCCTTGCAGAATAATAAGGAAAAAGAAATTCATTGATATAATTACCCCCTCTCCCCATTACACACACTTAATCAGCAATTGATATGCTGAATTTTCCCTTGTTCTACATGTCAACTTTACATTCACTTTAAACTAAGTTTGACAAATAATCAGCCATAAGATTATCGAATACAGCGTGTGAGTATTTTTGAAACAAAAATAAAACAACTGGCTTTTTGAGGCTAACTTTTGTGTTCTCTCGCCTGATATGTAGATCTTGCCATTGTGCACCGCGCCGGCGTGGGCAGCCAGAGGCTGCGGGAGAGACGACGCATAGTTCCACTCATTGGTGTCGAGGTTGTACGACTCCACGCTGGAGAGGTAGCCCGTCTCGTTGCGCCCGCCAATCACGTACAGGTGCTTGTCCAGGCGACAGGCGAAGAAGCTGGCTCTCCTGAGGACCAAGCAGCGCCCACAAAATGTCAAGGAGTGGAGCGGTGTAAGAACTCAAGCATCATCACTACTGCATTTAGGAGGTCTGGTTAATTTATCCATTGAAATGCAGAATTTAACCCTTTCATGCATGCTCAGCAATCTGATATCATGACAAAATGTGCATTGTAGTCACCGTTGTCCTTGAAAGGATTTATACCCTGTGTTAATTTATTGTCATAGTTTCAGTGGCCACTGTTTAAATCATTTCACGTTTGTCACACAGATTTTGAGATTTGTAAAACGCACACTAATTGCGATTAAAATCAAATAACAGGACAAATTATTCAGATTTTAACGCGGTGTCATGGTTCAAATAGCGAGGGTTTGGGTTTCTAATTGGGAGTAGGGTTTCAAACCAGGGTTAAAAGTTCACTTTTTGGTTTCAAGAGATTACAAATATGGCTTAGTATTTCAAATCAGCATCTTGAGTCTCAGTCAGGATTTTACCTTGGGGCTATTTCTTCTTTTCATAAGCTTTGAAATTAGTGTGGATAGTGCTTCAAATAAATCCCAGAATCTGGAATCGGCATGTCATGTTACGATTTTCTCGCTGGTGTTTGGGTTTAAAAATTAGGTCTCAAGCTATAGTGCTACTTTCAAACCCATTCATTTAGTACCATTTAATTTTAACCCTACAGACAACCCAACACTGGTTCTCGAATGAATGAATTCCATTCAAAAGAAATTGTGTTGCACCTCAGTAAACCATTTCAAAAAAGGGTCCAGTTGGCCTCACCTCTCCTGCATAGGAGGAAGTTGTATCCAACTGTTGAATCTGGGGTCATAACGACTTACAAAATTGGTGCTGTGCTTTCCTACAGACACGGAGAAAACAGAAAGTTTACAATTTGGATTTTACAGTCTTCTCCACAATGAAAAATTGACGCGTTCACGTTTCTTTTACTGCTTCTTCTGTGTGCCAAATAATATATATATATATATATATATATAGGAAGGCATATATATATATATATGCCTTCACTCAACCTGGAAGTAACTCAAATAGAAAGCTTGCTAGCTAATAGACAGCTAATAGATAGGTAAGTAACTCGGATAGAAAGTTAGCTAGCTAATAGATAGCTAACATATAGCAAGCTACGCAAAGATAATTAGGGCTAGCAAAAAAGGCTAGCAAAAAAGAAGATTCTCAGTTTTCTCTCAGAAGTCTGGCCTGATTCTCAGAATTCTGACTTTAATCTAAAAATTCTAACTTAAAGGCTGAATTCTGAGATGAAAGTGACAATCCTGCCATTTTTATTTTCTTTTTTCCATTGACTCTAAAGTGCACAATGCAATGTTTGCGTTGCGTTGTCTGCTAAAAGCCACGTGGACTCCTCTTTCTAAGCGCCTTTCAAAACTTTCAAGTACACTTTATAGTCACGGTATAGTCCGAAGCACGAAACAGGCTTCTGATTGGCTGCCGTGCCAAGTATGCAAATTGCCAAACGAACGTTCGTTTGGCTTTTGCTTTATTGAATAAATCAAACGTTTGATTTGAAAAAAAAAAATCGGTTTTTTTTTCTTGAAGAAGTTGTAGGCCACCCGGGCCCGAGACGTTTTGAAAGTTGTACGCTTCGGGCAGACGTTATTTCAAACACTGATCAAATCCATGGTTGCATTTTAATCACTCTCCATCATGACATTTATTTTCCACATGATGGCGCAATGAAACATATGAGGTCTCCTCATGAATTGGGCAATATATATATATATATATATATATATATATATATATGGAATAATAATACATTTCATTGATAAGCGCCTTTGAATGAATGAATGAATGAATGAATGAATGAATGAATGCATAGAGAGCAAGGTGCATTGTCGTTACCGTTGGGGTTCCACTGGTCCTCCCCGCCGAGCAGCAGCAGGAAGTTCTCCACCTCAACAACGCAGTGATGGGCACTGTTGTAGGGCATTACTGTGCAACACACAAAGCCAAGAGACTTTAGCATGGCCGGGAGCTGACATCGGATTTATAATTCCTCTCTAAAGCGGAGTAAAATGAAAGATGTTTTTTTCCCAACAGGCAAAAGTCTGCGATATATTAAAGGACCATATAAAAAATGTTTAAGAAAACAGTTGAACGTATTTGAAGTTTTACAAAAATTGCAAGTATAAATGGTTCATGGTACATATGATGTCATTGTCTTAGGTGTGTGCCAGGAATGGCATCCGACGTAAAAGCTTGGCCTAAACAAACATGCAAATCAAACCTCTGAAGGTGAAGGACACTGATCCGTTGTGGTGACCCCTGAAGGGAAAAGCCGAAAAGAAATGTGTTCTTCTATCCGTAGTTTTGAGAACTTTTTAGAAGTGCCCATGCTATTAAGAATGTTTGCCTCAAGGGTAAATATTTTAAGATTGATGTAGTACTTTATGGGAGTCAATTCTTTATCTTGGTTTTAACATTTGCGAGCATTTGCAAACATAGCAACATTTGCTTTGAATAGCAGTGATCAACATTTTTGCCTCTATTCCAAACTGTAACAGAATCTTCATTAATTTGCTTGTGCATTTTGTGCAGTCGAGTTGAAATTAAATAATAATAATAAAAGGGTGGACAGATGAATTTATTTTTTAAATAATTGTTAGTTGCAGCCCTAGACATCTGCAAGTCTGCACGTGCACGTGTGAGTTGTGGCTGACAGTACCTCCCATGTGACTCTGCTCATCATATTTGAACCAACAACTAAAGCGTTACCTCTTAAATCTTAATTTCAGATCATTTTATGCTTTGCGAAAATAATTTGCAGAAGACCATCTTCATTGCATCAGCTATAACCTGAATTTCATGATGGTACAGAAACTCATAAGGACAAACTTATAGACCTCTCGTAAGAAGTACAAAGAGTTGGTGACGATCCTTGATAGAGTAAAAAATAATAATCATCACTTTTGATGGAGAAAACCCGATTTTGCCCTCACCCCTTGTCTTCCATCTTCTTTTGTTACAGTGACCCCCATTGAGATGTGGAGAAGTGGTCTTGGGTGACAGTCATAATGAACACGATCGTGTTCACTCAATAAATCTCGGGTGAGGTGGTGGCTTGGTGGGGTGCGGTGGGGTAGGTTGGGGGGTGGCTCTGGTGGAGCACAAATCAGTGGAATGTTAAGGCCCACCTGTCTGTCTCCATCAGTCATTTCCAGTGCCGCCTCCCCTGCGCCTGATGGATCACAGTTGCTGCAGAATTAGACAGCCTTGAATCTCATTTCTTTCCAATTGGCCCTCTCGCCGCAATCTCACTCAGCCCTGCCTGACATGTGCCGCTCCGGAGGAAGAAGAGAGAAAGAGAGAGAGAGGGGCGCTTTATACCTCATACACTAAACGCAACTTTATCACATTTGGTTGCCTGCCTCCAGTGCACTTCAAAGACAAGTGCCATATGACTGCCAAACTCCCTTACATGCTATTTACATTATCGTTCAGTCAGCAGTATAAAGGCCACGCATGGGCGAATTTTTATTTGATGTCTAGTGACTTTAAATCATCTTATACCCCGTGGAAGAGGACTGGGAGTTGGATGTGGTAGAGGTATGGCGGGAGTACAGTCAGAAGAAGCGGGACGTCTGTCCCGCCTCTACAAGTGCCTCGGACGCAGGCGGCCGGCGGGATAAGTGCCGGACGAGGCGTCATACCTGAGATGCTGGAAAGCATAAAACATGCCATTGGCTTTTAGTTCCTCCCCGTGTTGGACCTTAGAGTAAAATTGAAAGCGGATGAAGTTAATCTACCCCTGATGCAGCGTCGCCCTCCACGGGTGCTGTCGACACTGAGCTTCGGGGCTCACACTAGAGGGAGTCAGAAACCTTCACACACAGGCAGGCCATGCTCGACTGACCCCACAGCTCATGCACCAGCTCTGGCTCCTTTGTGTCCCTTTGCTTCCTCGACCGACCCCCCCCCCCCCACCTCACCATCATTCCCTGGAGTCCCTTTTTTCTTTAATTATACAATACAGTATGTGATTACGGTCCTTTGTTCACGCTCGTGTTGGTACACTAGATGGCAAACTTCACACTGGGATCAACGGCGAGCGACTCGGTGTGACACACAACAAGAGGGAAGAGAATCAAGATTCTTCCAAATTATCTTGATGAATGTCTTAATCAAAGGCTGTCCCTCTCAGGTTTCGCCTCATTGGAAAGTTATGATTGAATGTTCATAATCTCCCTCTCTTTCACGTCCATTGTGTGCGCAGGCCACATCAGACGCTCGCTGATGTGTTCAGGGGATGATTGTGCAGTTTTGTCCTTCCGCAAGGCCACGGACCATTTGAGTGTTAACTTTTTTTAGTTGTGACTGATGGAAATCCCCAGTGACCTTTGTGCGAGCTGCCGCTCCTACCCATGAGGGTCGAGGGTAATGAGCAAATGACTGTGCATCTGCACGTTCAGTTGCAAATAGATGATTTTGGACAAAAGTGGTGAAAAAAAACCCACAAAACGCTAAGTGCGATAACTATGACTTTTAAAAGACCACAAAAACGGTACAAAAAAACAGTGAGGTGTGTATCTCTGAAAAGAGCTGAAAGGGACAAAAAATAATCTGCTAATGCTGAGAAAAGAACAACAACAAATAAATCTCAATGGGAGAGAATAGAAAAAAAACATATTCCCATTATCTCAAGTTTGACCTTTGCAATATGAGAGCAAATAGAGAGGGGGAGTCTGGGAAAGGTCAATGATGCTTGATAGAGAGGGAATGTGGCTCAATTTCCCCCACATAAAACACAACTTGGGAGCAGCTTGAAAAAAAACAGTACCATTCGCGATGAGAAGGTTTCTACAGCCGTCATCTGTACTTCTTTGTAGGTGTCGGACGTTTCCTTCTTATCCAAGAGCCTTCGTCAGCAAACTAAAATCTTTTTTTCTGGTAGTTTTCGCCCTATATATATCCCTACTGTCCAGACGTAGCGGGGCCGGACTCTGCTATGATTGGTCCCTGCTCTGAGGGTGGGGGGAGCAGAGGACTACTCCCTGCGGCTGTGCTAATTACTTATATTGTTCGGATTGACAACTGGCCTGATTGCGCTATTTGCTCTGGTATCACCTCATCAGCATAACTAAGTCTATGTTGCCTAAGCAGTCTGTTGTACGAACGATCCAAATTGAACCTCACACCACCATGTCGGTTTAGTGAAGGATTCTGCTTTTTTAAGAAAATAGATTATTTTACTCCCCTTTCAAACCATCTATTTTCTTTCACTAAGATTTTAACCTCATTGTCATCAAATCTATTGGCCTGACTGATTACTTCTATTGTCCTGCCTGAGTATGCGGTCTATGACTGGCCTGATTGCCCCATTTGATCTGGTATCACCTCATCAGGATAACTAAGCCTATGTTCCCTAAGAATTCGGTTGTAGGAACAATTCAAATTGAACCTCACCCCACCATGGCGATTTAGTGAAGGGTTTTGCTGTTTTATGAAAATAGCTTCTTTTAGCTTTTAGGTGCATATGTACTGCAGATTGAGGCCCACTAGTATTATCACTGCGATGTTGATAAAGTCTTTTTTTGAGAATTTGTTTTGTCTTCCCAATGTATTGCTCTTTACAATTTTCATTTTGACAATGTATTGAATAAACTACATTACTTTGTTTTTCATTTGGCAGCCTATCTTTTGGAAGCACTAATTTTTGCCTTAAAGTTTTTATCGGTTTGAAATAAGTAGGAACTCTTTGAATCTAACCACCCTCTACAACACAAACTAGGAGGTATCAGAACCCTCCGGCATAAGGCTAAACTAATACCTACGTCGTCTAAGGTAGAGAAAAGGAGTGAAAAATGTCAGGAGAGCACTCACTAACTGTGGTTACCCTCAGTAGTCTTTTAACAAATGTCAAAAGAAAAGAATAGCCAATGAAACCAAACATTCTGAAGATAATAAAAGCAGATGAGTAGCAGTACCTTTCATTGCAGGAGTCCTTTGGCAACACAAAATTCCTAATATGTTTTGCTGTTGTGAGAATTGACTTGCCTGGATTTTACTTTGAATGACCCCCCAATTTAAAAATATAAGTCCAAACAAAATATTGTTGCCATAAATGTTTGAATTTTGAAGTTTCCAGTTTTACAATTTAAAGCACAACCGACACCATTTTTTTGTTTCCTAACTGACATCAGAAAAACGTTTTATAGCATCTAAAATACCCAAAACATGCAGGCTGATATTTTTAGTCAAATGCAAAACACCAATAAAAATGACTTAAAAGTGTCCTAAATCTGCAAAAAATTGAGCTGCGAATTGGGCATTTTTAGAAAGTCCCGCCCCCAGTTTGTGACGTCACACCAAGACGTCTTGCCTTGCTTGAGAATCAAAACAATGGCTCCTTCAGAATATGCTTTCTTGTTACACATCCAGTTATGAATATGATTCAAATAGAATCTGAAGAGGAAAGCATAAATGTTTGCAATCGATTAAAGAAGGTCTTCCGGGTCATTTTGAGGGATCAAGACTGATGTGTAGCGTCACAGAAAATGCACAAGATGGCGCCAGAGCTCCATTGGAAATGGGTTTATTTTCCAGCTTGGAATTTTTGTCAGCAAATATAAAAGAGTTGTCTCGGTGGAACATACAACATCTTATACTGCGGTACGCAAAACACGGTACTGCAAGAGTTGCATTGCATCGTGACTCTAACTCAGGGGTCAGGAACATATGGCTCGCGAACCATATATGGCTCTTTTGATGATTGCATCCGGCTCGCAGATAAAACAAAATACATATTCTTGCTTTTTCGCTGTTCATTTCCTGTTTGGGCTGCAGTTGGCGGAAAGTGCAATTTTGATTGGATGTTACTAACCTAAGGTGGTCGTTGATATTCAATGAGCAATTTTGATTGGATGGTAGCTGTTGATGTCGAATCAGGTAAACGGCCCTTTTTAAATAAGCCCGACGAGTAAGAACGGTGATGAGTATCGTACACTTTAGGTTGAATGCAATGAAACAATACCATCGATGAAACAGTTGAATGTCAGTGGCACTTTGACAAGCCATGCCAATGTTAGCATCACTATACTTCTGCGAGAGACAGCAGAAAGCCAGCGTGCAAGCTAATAACCAGTGTGCAGGCGACCGAGCAGTAACTTTGAATATGGACCCGGCAAGTTGACTTTCATTCCGATCGTTTGGCTGGATGTTTACCAATAATGAGGAACGGAAAACCATTCATGCTAATAGTGAGTACTATCACGAAGTTATTTTAAATAATACATTCTGAAATTTTGTTAAAAAGTGGCCGTGCGTGCATGTATTGGTGCGTGTGTGCGTGTGTGTGTGTGTGTGTGTGTGTGTGTGTGTGTGTGTGTGTGTGTGTGTGTGTGTGTGTGTGTGTGTGTGTGCGTGTACGCGTGTACGTGTGTGCGTGCGCGCGCGCGTGGCTCTCGCTGAAGAATATTTCTAAATATTTTACTTTTATGGCTCTCTTAGTCAAAAAGGTTCCCGAGCCCTGATCTAGCTCGACACCACGATGGTCTTCTTTTGACAGTGAGCGAGTGACTCGACAGTGCCTCTGTTGGTTGCAGTCAAGTAATGCACTCCTTTTTGGATTGGATTGGATTGGATTTCCACCTCATCCGCTTCAAAAACGGTTGAGGACGGTCCATTATTTTGTCGTGCTCATTCTGAGGCAAACTTCATTTCATGATCGTGTTATTATCGATTTGTGAAGATAAAAAAATAGAAGAAAAAAAAATAAATTAAAAAAAAAACAAAAGAGGCCAGTATTTGTTTTCAAGTTAGGCTTTTGAGGTCCCAGACGGCGGTTCTGGTGTGTTTGGGTAAATAATTAGAGCAATTCAGCCGGTATTGATCGGCGCTAGTGCATAATCAGGATGAATTTGAGAGTCACTTGGAAAAGATATCACTCAAAGCCCGCGTTCAATCTCTGCCACAGCAGATCATTAGATTCAAGTGAATCTCATCATGCATCTCAGCAGCATATTTCAGCAAAAACAAGGCGAACCAGGCGTGACGCTCCGCAGTGGCGTGAAGTCACGCTCTGATTAGAAACTTATATTAAAAAGTGATAGTGATATATTATTACCTGAAGGATTTAGGGAACTCCTTCGCTCAAATTAACCCGCGTTAAAGTCATCCACAGGAACGACCGTAAAACTCCCCGAACAGGAGAAAGATGGTGGAAAAAAACCCTCACATAAAATCCTCTGCTTTAAACTCACTTGTGAGGATCTTCCATGTTTTTTTTTCATCGTCATAGTATTGGACCAAATTGCTGGGGAGGCGATCGGGTCCGGGGGGCAAACCACCCACCAGTAACAGCATTCTCTTATTGGAACGGATTCTGTAATGACAACAGGAAACAAGTGCTGCAAATAAATAAAAGCAATGCAGCACTTCCAGTCAGCTACATGAGGGATTCTTATAACAATGAACAAAAATGGACACTTTTCACGAGGCTGTGTTAGCGAATGGTTTTTACATTATGCAAATGCATTGTTTGTAATTAGCTGTGAATTGAGGATGGTCCTGCAGAGTGTCCTGCCAGAGGCGAAAAGGCAATTGAATCACATAACCCTGCTTTCAATGTCTCCATCTGATTGGCCCAGAATGATGCATGTGACATTGCACCGGACATTTATGTGTGATGTATAACCTCCCACACTTTACTCTACATTCCGAATTGTCTGGCTCCTAATTGGCTCCAACGCAATTCGACTCATCAATCACAATGTGGAGTCTTTATATGACATTACACTCACTCACATACAATTTATTTCCTTTTTCGCGTTGTCCTTTTTTTATGCATGGCAACATCATCTGCGTTTCTCACGTCGCTCTGTGAAACGGGTCCACTTGGATTTGTTAGGGGGCTATTCGAAGGTATGTAAATGAGCTTCTGGCCATAGATAACGATGATTGATTGAGAGGAGAGACACGGCGGCACGTGAAACCAAGAATGACCATTTCTGTGTTCAGTTAGAGTATGAATAGATATGTCACCCATATTTCTGCTCTCGAACGCCTATTCTTTGTATTATAACATCACTTCCACTGAATAAAATTGCTGACATGCGATTCTTACTTTCAGCTCCTTTAACGGACTGAAAAAACCTACTTTGGACGCTCAAATAATTGCTCCATATTCCAAATGTATTTCGTGCTAAGCAATCCAACTTGTTATCTATCTTGGGTATGCTGCATGTGTGTATTTAATTGTGATTAAAATCAGATAACATTCACAGCAACATAGCTTTGGGCAACCTGCGGCTCATGGGCCATGCATGGACTATGGTGGTTTAAGTCTAACCCGCCATGTGAGACTAAAAACAACCGCAGAGCTACTATTAACTCATTCACTGCCAGACCATGTGCAAAATCATGTCCACTCCAGTGCCAGGGTTTTTGTCATTTTCACTGAAATTCCAGGACCCATAGAATATTGAGTTTTAGGACTACATAAACATCCAATTCAGAAACCTTAGACTAGGGGTGTCAAAGCCATTTTTTGCCGTGGGCCACATTGTAGTTATGGTTTCCTCTCGAGGGCCGTTATGAATTTTGGGAAGCCATTGGAATGTTTAATCCCCTCCACATATTACATATAGAGCGCACAACAAATTAGTTTTCAAATCTGAAGTCAAGAATAATGACTGTTATTGTTGTTTACATCCAAAAATATGAAATTTTGGTTAGGATTTTAGCAAGCCTCATGGAATTTCACAAGTTTCATTTGCTCACGCGGGACGAAAACAATGATGTGGCGGACCGGATTTGGCCCCCGGGCCTTGACTTTGACAGCTGCGCCTTAGACTCTCTACTTTCATCAGAAAATGAGTTAATTCCTAAGTTATGTGGGTCAGGAGTAATATGAGGTGCAAGTTCGGGAATGGCGCTCCATGTCATATTTTCAATACCTGAATAAATTCAGGAATGGCAGTGAATGTGTTAAATTAAGAAAAAACATGAAAAAGAAACATGGTCCAAATATCAAACAAAGTATTTCAGCAATCACAAATAGATGGATGACATTATCAAATGAATTGGCCCGTGATGCCACAACAAAATTTGACAACACCAAAACCGACTCCCTCCATGCTGGAAACCACAGACGCTCGGATCAGAATACGTTGACATATTGGGAAGACAAAAGTGGTACCCGATGATTACAATCTTACCTGCTGGCTGTGGTCTGCTTGCAGTGCTGCCGAAAGGGCATCAGGTGGTAGTTCATAGCATCCAGCAGCAACTTCTGACACACAGGGTCACTCCTCATGAAGTCAACCGATTGCACCCTCTCCACCAGCTCCGGTGCCGGGATGAGAGCAAAGCGCAGCCTCTTCATGAGGTCTGGTGCATAGTGCATGCGGGTCTCGCGGTCATGTTCCAGCCACAGCACGGACATCTGGAAGAGCGCCAGCTCTGACTCCACGGGCGGCGGCAGGGCATCTAGCATGGCACATATCTCTTCGAAATTAAGCAGCAGCACGTCCTCCACTAGGTACTTGTTGGCCAGTTTCTTGGTCTCGTCCAGTCCGTGGAGGGCGGCGATCTTGCAAATCTGCTTGTAGTTCTGCACCGAGATCTGATCGTTGAGGAACTGCACGCTGAGCTTGGTAATCTGGGAGATGTTGAGGATCTTGCTGACCGACAGTACCTCTTCTACTGTGTCCAGGGAAAGAGTAACATTTGCGGTGTACAGGTACTCCAGCACAAGTCTCAGTCCAATAGAGGAGCAACCCTGCAGAACCAGGTTATTAATGGACCTGGCGCTGGGGGTCACCAGTTTGTCGTCGGGCGAGGACGAAGGGGTGCCACTGCTGCCCTGGTCCCCCTTGCCGCCCTCGTTGTTGCCGATGGCACCGTGGGAGGAGAAGAGCGACCTAAAATACTGGGAGCAGGATGCCAGTACCGCTTTGTGGCAGTGGAAGTGCTGCCCTTGGGCAGTTAGAGTCACATCGCAGAAGAGCTGCTTCCTCCACAGCAGGTTGAGTCCATGCAGCAAGGTGTCACTGTGCGCCGGGTCAAAGGTGGATGTTCTGTCACCCGATCTGGACATGGCTTCCTGATTTTGGACGCCACCTGGGCAATACATAAACCATGTAAGCCATTTAACTCAGCGCAGCACAACAGAGGAAAACTCAGGAAAGCAAAGAGAGAAAAAGAAAAAACATGGTTCTTTTGGTTAGATTCTTGATCCGGAATGCCATAGAATTTACATCCAACGTGAATAGTCTTAAACTTCTTGTTCGTAAAGCCAGACGCACACGTTTCCTCCCGCCTTCGCTCAAGAGAACATCTATTGGCGTCTTGGTTAAGCAGAGGCTGTGGTTTAGGAGGCACCGGAGACCCAAACGAACGACCGCGATGCTGCGCAGCTTTAGTCCGCGACGAGGCTCCGCTCAGCGGTGAGATTCTTGCAAGGGAGACCACGAAGCACAGATGCCCTCTCGTCCTGCCCTCCTACAGCCGCGCATCGCCGTTAACAAGACACCACCCGGCGCACGCCTTCCTAACGTAGTCCGACACCCCCCTCCTCCCCCCAAAATAAAACAGTCAATCTTCCCGTTCACGATCGAGAGAAATGGCTCCAAGTTCACCGTCACGTGCGCGTCTTTTGTTTGCGTCTGCCCCGCGACAAAACGCCATTTGTGCGCGCGTAAACTTACGCGCGCCCGTGACAACTAAATGACGAGAGCAGCCACAACTTACCTGACACACGCTCACCGCGCACACCTTCCAGGAGACAAAAAGAAAATTAAAAAAATCTTCCGCGGGATCCCCAACAAAACTCACTCAAGAGTCGTTTCTTTTGTTTTCGTTTTGTAAAAGAAAAGCGAATACAACCCCACAAAAAAAGTCCAAATTTGACGTTATTTGTTGATCATTTGTTTCCTCGGAATTAAGCAGAAGTGTGCGAGTGTGTGAGAAGGGAGCCGTGCTTTCTGCAAGTGGCGAAGAAGAAGGAGAAGAAGAAGAAATATACGTGTGACAAATTATGCTACCAAGAAACAACACATCATTATCCTTGGGCCTGGGGCTCAGTGAGTCGTAACGAGAGTAATAGGAAATCCACGGTTGGGGAGAGAAACGGTCGTGCATGGCCGGTGGAGAGAGACCATGCAGGGGTATGGATGCTGGAGAGACTCGCAAAATTATGGCTCAAGGCTATTGTAAAAACTGTCGAGCGTAAATGACTGCGATTTCAAACATCTATGGAAGAAAGGAAAGAGAGGGGGAAAGGGGGGAAAAGGCGAGTCTCTCGTTTTTTTCCACCCCTCGCTGTTATGGAGAGAAACCGTCAAGTTTTAGTGCGCATTGCTAATTAGTCAATTTCTCTCTGCCTTCACAGCCCGGCGACTTTGCTGCTGAGCTGAAACTGCTAATTTCTGGGACCAGCCTTTTTTTGGCTGTGAACTGAATGGATGAATGGCTTGTCTCGCACAAATGACGAAAAGCCCCTGCCTTAATCTCCATCGGCAAAATACCCCCCAGCGCCCCCCAGCTAGTCCTTCAAAAAGCAAGGTGCACCATACAACTTGTGAATATGCATCATAAATTCCATGTCCATTCTTTGCTCATCATACAGCTCAATGTTTATGTTTGTGAGGAAAGGTGTAGGCCTGTAGGGCCTCACTGTATTTTCATCCTGACTATTTTTTGATAAACAGACGTGGACACCCAATCAGAGTAGTCAACATGAGTTCATCCAACACACGCACACACACACACACACACACACACACACACACACACACACACACACACACACACACACACACACACACACACGCGCGCGCACGCACGCAGGCAGGCAGATAGATAGATAGATAGATAGATAGATAGATAGATAGATAGATAGATAGATAGATAGATAGATAGATAGATAGATAGATAGATAGATAGATAGATAGATAGATACAGACTACACTATAGCACAGGTGTCAAAGTCAAGGCCCAGGGGCCAAATCTGGCTCGCCACACCTGCGAAAACAAATCAATCAGGCCAAGTGTAACGATGTTTGATAAAGTGCGAAGCCAAATTTCAAATTGTCCCATGTCAATCAAAGTCCCCATGGGGAACCAGTCCATTTCTGACATTTATTACAGACACAGAATAGCTCCATTCGAGGGAGAAAACATTCACATAACCCATGACACGTAAGAGTTTGGGTATGTTAGCTGGATCAATCATCACACTGCCTCCCCTTTCAACGGGGCTGCCAATAAAATCATGGCAGAGCCTCACCAATTCCAGGGGTCTATCATTCAGGGCTCTTGCATGCCAACAATGGCCTCTTGGTGACCCGTTCTATATCAGACATCCGCTGTTACAGAAATGTGAGCACTCCGACACTGTATGAGGCAAGTTAGGTTTATTGTACTTGGAAATTTGGTAGACCACACTGCGCGTTTCTGGGTTTTGCAACGGACCAAGAGTGTTTTCTATTACACTCCCTCAACACACTGAAAATGTGGCCACAGAAAGTAGAGAAGATTTTACACTAAGTAAAAGCAGGCCAAAGTTTTGGCATGAGATTGTGGTGAATTTGAAGGCGCAGACATAGTATTATTGAGCTTGAATATTTCGTTGTGTAATATGTTTTGAATGTTGAAAGTGATTCCATTTTTCAATAAATGTTGATTTCTTTGCCCCTTCGATGGAAACTTAAAAACAGACGCAATCTTGATAAATCACAGTGCATATGTTATTTTAATCTATTTCCATTTCCTCCTCCAAGTATCTGCGAAATAGTCTGTAAATGCCATATCTTGCATATTCCTTGCGACAAATGTATTAACTGATCAGGGATATTTTTCACATTTGAAAGACAGTTAATAAATTGGGTTGTAGTGTTTTTACTGTGCTATGAGGTTTGTACATACTACATTTAAAGGACAACCGGCACCATTTTTTGTTTTTGTTTCCCACTGACATCAGAAAAACGTTTTATAGCATCTAAAATACCCAAATCAGGCAGGCTGATATTTTTAGTTAAATGAAAAACACCAATAAAAATGACTTCAAAATGAATCCGGAAATGGCCGGTTTCAGAAGGTCCCACCTTCTAGACTCTGCTATGTGAGGTGGACATCATCATACTTCATTCATAAACATGACAAGAGCATCTATTGAACCAGCTGAATCCTGATTAAACAAATTGGTATGTGATTTTTTTCATCCCTCTTTTTCATCCCTTTTAACTCCCACAAGGGCGCAAACACAAAATGCGCCTGAACACAAAAATCCAAAACGGTCAAAACGTCTACCCATGTGCTGAGTTCGACTGCACTTTTTAGCTGGATGAAATTAGGGTCCTGAATCTCAACCCCTGAATATCCAGCATAATTAGAAAGATAAAACAGTCCACACACTTGTGACATACTTATAAGAGCCTCAACATATCCCTCTATATGTGAAAGCTGGTCTCATAAGAATACCCCCCCCCCCATTCTCTTTTGAGAAGACAGCGCGTGTATGACCGTCCCAGTGTCTCACCAATCTCTGGGGTCTATCACTCAGCTATTATCTGTCCCAAGGGCCCTTTCAATGACACCCCCCCCCCCCCCCACACACACGCACAATAACTACCTACTTGTGATATTAATTGTTCAAGAACCAGGATGAGTTGCACCCTGAAACCTGCACATTGACCGAGAGACCATTATGATAAGCAGACTGAATAGAAGCGTGTCAAATTTATGGCAACAGATGGATAATAATGCTATAAAATGGTTAAGAATGACTTATTAGGACATAATGAACTGTCAATTAAGTAAAGAACTCAATTAGAGCAAATAAAACTTCCATGTAGGTCTCCCATGGGAACGACAGTGACAGGTGCCTCAAAAGTTATCCAGAATGACAGATTGGGATAAATTTTCACATACTATGACAAAGAACATGTTGCTCTCGTCAACATTTGTCCAACAAATGTCTATTAAAAACATCAGAGTGAAAATGTCATTTTAAACAAGCCTGGTTGGTGTTTACTACAGTTTATGTCATAGTTGCGAGGACGCGTGGCAGTGCTACAGTAGTTGGCCGTGTTGCACTTGGGAGTCACATACTGTTATCTTTACAAGCGCTCAGTTAGCACTAAATTACCCAAGTCTCCAGCGAGCCATTCTAACACAATAAAATGACCATTTCCAAACTATTTTAGCTCTTTGTAGCGGCTCAGTCTCTCGAGGCCGCTAGTCTTGAGATTGCTGGGCGTTTATGGTTGCAGCGTGCAGCAGGAGGAGGTGGTGGTAAAGAGAGGGCGGGGAGGAGGAGTAGGGAATGGGGGCGGTGGGGTGGGGGTGGGGGGTACTGGTGGTTTAAGGAGGGGGGTCATCAGATAAGAGAAGAATTTCAAGACTAATTAAACCCGTTGAGACAAAGAATCACACTACAGTGATTTACAACTCTCTGTGCCAGTTAACCCGACTCATATTTAGGTGTCATGTTACACAGATCAGATCAGGTCCACCTCCGTGCCTATCCGAGGAACCCATTAGTGATGATGCCAACAGCAGGAAGACAGTTCTACGTTAGGTCACGCTTGAACAATTTATTTTATTTTTTTAACAGCTAACATAAACAAGACAAATGGTGATATCACGATGCTAGGGCAAGCTATCAAGAGGAGCTTTCCACTCTGCGTGTGCACACATCACATTGTCGGCCATGTTTTGTCCCATTAACATTAAGATGAACATTTAGTTCCGTCAGTGCACCAAAACAAAAAGGCAAAATCCAAAAATGTGAATACCAAAATGTTTTATCCATAATTCTTTTTTTTTTTTTGCAGCAGAAAATTGGTGGTGGGAGTGGGGTGAGGGTGGGGGGAGGGTGTTATGCTAAGATAGAATGTATTATTTTCCTAAATGGAAGGTGTCAGATGGTCACGGAAATGTGATCGGCTGTTCAAGATCACTGCTTCCCATCTGCAATTTGTGACGTGTGAAAGATTCAGCCCAAATGTGCTCAGCGAGCGTAAATCCTCAGCACTTTCTCTTATCGTGGAAAAGCAAGATAACCAGCTGTTTACAGATCACAGAACATATCATATTAATATCATGGAGATGGTGATATCATCTTGTTTGTGAAAATAAATAAATAAAAAGATATATATTTTGTTACCTATCGGTGGTATGGTTTCACATTCTATGAATTAATTGTACAAGTATACAATTCCATGAGTCCCAATACAACAATTGAGTAAACAATTCAAAAGGTAGGGGAATTCATGTAAAAAAGGGTTAATATCCGGGATGTTTTAAAGTACAGTGATACCTCAGCTTACGAACGCTTTAGCTCACGAACGTTTCGCTTTACGAAAATTAAATTTGCGAGAATATAATCTTGGCAGATGAACTAGTTTTTGGCGGATGAACATCAAACCACACGCTCGAATGACGCCGTAGTGGCTGGCGGATTAGTTTTCGTCACCCTCTTTCGGTGCAGATGTGGTTTGTTATCGAGGATACTTTTGCTATTATGGGACCGTAAAAGACCCCACCACAGGCTAGTGTTAAGCCGAAGAGGACACAAAAGAAAATTAAGGTCGAGCAGAAGGAGATTATCAAAAAACACGAACGTGCGTTTGTGTGACTTAGCGTCCCAGTACCAGTACGCTAAGTCGACCATTGCTAAATGTGGCCAAAGGTGTTTCTTTGTTGTCTAAGCAACGGTCTCAGGCAATAGAAGAGGTTGAAAAACTGTTGATTTGGATTAACGAAAAGCAGCTAGCAGGGGACAGTATCAGTGAGGGTATTATCGCCAAGAAAGCACGACAACTTCACTCGGATATCATCAAGAGGCAACTACATCGATGACCATCATGAAGGTAAATAAAACGACTTTATTATAAAGTACAGTTTATTTCTTTAATTCCAATACAATAGCACATTTAATATATATAAAATAAGGTATATGTGTTGTAGTTTTAAGGCTTATGAAGTTGACAATTATGTTTGATCCACTGCTGACATGGATGCTTTGATCCTCTCCTCTTTCAACTAGAACTGCTTCATGTCATCACAAAGAGGGTACAGCAAGTCCTGAAGAATGAATGACTCTGTGTCTTTGTGTTGTCATATTTGTTATTTTTTCACATTTTTTTCCCAAGATGGCGGCGCGTGAACACGCAGCGGCTCCCCTCTCCCGGCAAATTGGTGTTTTCATGTTTATTATGTTTGTTAAAGTAATTATAAGTGCCTTGCATGCTGGGTCCGAGAGGACAGTCATTTCATCTGTGCTGTATGTCATGCATATTAGCATATTTGACAATAAAGCTGACTTTTTGACTTTGACTTTTTTATGGTTACCTGGGTACAGAACATTTTCATTTTTAATTGTTTCTTATGGGAAATAAATGTTCAACAGACAATCTTTTCACCTTCCACACACTTTCTGTGGAGTACTTATTGTACTGACAGTCTATTGTATGTTCCCATTTCTCTCATTTGGGCTGACTCCTAAACCATCCACAAGGCCAAAAAGAGAAACCTTATAGGACATGCACTTTAGCGTATGCAGTTTGTGCCATTCGGGAAGCCCTGCTGTTCTCTCACCCCCACACATGGTGTAGCCACCACAGACACGCCTCAGGGAGTCAGCAGGCAGCCGGGAGAAACAGGCGGCCGCCCCCCTTGCGTCCCCACCCTCCATCACACACCCATGTGCAGGCACAGGAACATGTATGCGTGTTGATGCATGATTCTAAAATTAAAGGTGGAATATTAGTTTGTGTGGTTAAAACTGTAACTGAGACTGACCTGAGGGAGGAGTCCAGACTACAGGATATGGACATCCAGTATGTGGTTAGGGTAGGGTGGGGTGAAGATGTGCTTGAAAATGGGAAGTAAGAAGGAGGGGTGTCGTTTGTGCTGCACAGTCCCCCAGCGTGATGCATCTACCTTCAGGGTGGCAGCAGGCGTGGAGTAGGGTGCGACGGAGCGAGCACGGGCTCAATGGCGCGGTCACCTGGGGACGCTGAAGCTGTTGTAGCAGGACTGATAGTTCTTCCGTAGAAGGACAGAAAGATGAGTCCCATTGTATTAGCAAAGTCCTTCTTGTAAAAAAATCTCAAGCCATCAGAATCATACTCAGAGATGTTTCTAATCACTTGTCCCTCTGAAATGTATCCTGCCATCCATCAATTTTTCAATCCCCTTTATCCTCACAAAGGTTGCCGGAGGTGCAGGAGCCTATCCTAGCCATCTTCGAACAGTAGGCCGGGGACACTGTGAAATGGTTGCCAGCCAATCGCAGGGCACACCAAGACGAACAACTATTTTCGCTCAAACTCAGACCTATGGTCAATTTGACGCGTTCAATCAGGCTGCCATGCATGTTTTTTGGAATGTAGGAGGACATTGGAGAAACCAGAGAAAACCCACGCAGGTAGCTGAATAACATGCTAACTCCACAAATCGAGGTTCGAGCTGGAATTGATCACAGTACGTCTCCACTGTAAGGTTGATCCGCTCACCAATGGACCACAGAGCCTCCGACACGGAAACTAAATTGCCAAATTGTTTCAGTGATGATCGATTTAACTTTTGATGTGGCCGATTGAAGAGGGTATGCATTATTAACGTATATCTTAACTGATTGTTTGATATGACCAACATAACACACCTACCACATTTTTATTGAATAGTCTTCTCAAACCAGATTTCTGCAGCAGTCCCGGCACCAAACATTGTGAGGCAGCATGGTGCCACAAGACTTCCTGTGAACACAAAGATGAAGAAAGATAAGTAGGTAGGTAGGTGTACTGTTCAGATAGAAGGGGTAAAAAATGCTCAAATGTGGATTTTTAGAATGCATTTTTTTGTGGATGTTGTGAAAGAGGACATGATGGTAAATGAGGTGAGAGAAAAGGATGCACAAAATCGGACACTAACTCGCTGCGGTGCCCGCTGAAGGGAAAAGCCAAAAGGAAAAGAAGATTCTGTGGCAAACACCTTGTTCACTTCAGCACATTCCTTTGGCAAGGGGAAGCCGAACAAATTTTCCCAAAAAGTTTTTTGTTTCTGTAGCGTACATTGGCGTCGCAGCAACCCCGTTCTATCTTTTGGAAAACTTGGTGTCTAACATAGTCAGCTTTCGCAATTACTCAGTCCACTGAGAAGTTAAAGAAATGGGACCAACCCAGTGCATTCCACATTATCTTCAATCCTTGGATTCACTGACAATAATTAATACAATGGCAAATTTCCGTTTCTGGGCACAACATCAACTTTCTCTTTTTTGAGAGCTGTTTCCTGAAGGAGAAGAAATTACACCCACCGGGGTGATGTTACATCCACAGTGTCCCCTCACATGCAGGGTCACATGGCCCTGACTCCAGCAGGTCCACATCAGGCCAAGGAAGGACATGTGACCTGAGCTCGCAGAGTGGTGACCACCTCACATTACTTCGCCACATTATCCTCTGAAACACGTATACATTATGTCTAATAATTACACATACACACACTCGCTGGACACTTCATTAGATACTCACACAATCGTATAAGAGCCAATACAAGAGCTGTCTGGCGGGTATGTGTTTATTATTGCACTGCATCTCGGAGAGTGCTGCTTGTAGTATTTTGGCTACCTTATTTAGCTCCTCCAATCATCGCAAAAATTCAACATTGATCTTCAGTGTAATGTGGTGTGAAGTTCAAATTTTGGGCAGACAAAATCTAGGCAATCTTTTAAGCAATAAATGCATCTTTTTAAACCAAGCCTCAAACCGTTTTAACCGTTTTCACTTGTCTAACCGACAAGAGCATGAGGCAGAGGCTTGCTTGCTGAAAGACAGCCCAAGAGAATGCAGTACGAATGAATGGAGAGTGATGCAAGTGACGCTTGTCGTCATAAAGATACCACGATTGACGCTTCCAAATGGTTCATTATATTAAATGTGAATGATATCAATGAGATGATTCACTAAATTATTATTATGATTCACTAAATTAATAATCCCAAGGACTCTATGTAGCCCAGGAAGCAGAATTTCCTCAAATTCACGCTTCTTTTGTTGACGCTAAAAATTAATATTATAGCACTTTTTCAATTATGCAGTTATGATGGACTGCATGATTTGGCACGTCTTGGGGACCCTGATGTCCAAATATGCTCCCTGCATACAGATGCATCAAATGTTGAAAAGTTCATTTCGAGCAATAGTCCAAATCGAACGGCTAAATTTAGATAGTCTTCAGATTGAGATGATTTAAGGATGTGTTGAACGGGCATAATTTCTGAGGCTAACTCCTGTTTAATTTCTACATTTAAAATCATTATTGATTACATTTCTAAAAGTGGCGAATGCTGGGGTCAGTCTAACCTACTCTCGAGTCATCCAAAGCGGAAATAGGAGAATCAAAAAATATTCCTGTGGCCCGAAGGCCGAGTGGTTAGTGTGTCGACCTCACAGTGCAGAGGCACCAGAGTTTGGATGTTCTCCACGGGCTTGCGTGCATTACCACAGTCCAAAAACATGCATGGCAAGCTGATTGAACACTTTAAAATTGAGTCTAAATTGGCCCTAGGTGTGAGTGTGAGCGAGGATGGTTCAACAGTTCAGAGTGTCCCCCATCTTCTGCCAGAAGACAGCTGGGATAGGCTTCGGTATCCCCACGACTTCATGTGAGGATATGTGAATCAAAAAAAAATGGATGGATGGATGGATGGATGGATGGATGGATGGATGGATGGATGGATGGATGGATGGATGGATTAATGGATGGATGGATGGATGGATGGATCGATGGGTAAAATATTCCACACTGTGTGCAGTAATTCCATATATGGATTTCACTATCTTGACTTTACCTATCATTGAATTGATGTAAAGATTTCAAATTCGTGGATTATAAACATGTATATTATTGTAATACAAATCAGATGTTCTTTATGTCTTTGTTTTGTGCATGAGGGCTAGGGGGGTGCATGTTGGGGCCAAATATGTCCCTGGAGAGAATTACCGCCACTCCTATTTCGGCCGACAAATGTATTAGTGTTTTTTTTTTTAATTATAGAGGAGCACATTCCCTCAGCATCCATTAAAGGAATGCCGTGCTAATTTTAAAACCTCACAGCAGGCACTGGCCTCGACGGCAAGAAAAGTGGATGAGTTTCTCTTTAACAGCTGTAATTTGTGTTTTCCAATCACCATGCTGATTTCTGCTCATTATGCTCCGGTTTCACACCGGTAAGTGAGCAAAGTTTGGATTGATTGACTCTAATTAACTAAGAAATGTTCCGAGCCACGGATTTATTATCATGCTAGCTAGCCACAAATGTCAGAGACTTTCACAAATTATGGTGCTAAGATAAATATCTGGTAAAATCAGACGAGTGTGAAAGCAAAAGGAACATGTATTGTTATTCTGATGAATTAGTTTGGCATGTTTTCTGCACGTTAAAGAATCACTTGAGAGATGAGACGATTTAAAGCATTGACAGATTATTTTCTTATCGCTTAATGTTCAATGACGAGGAATAATGTTTACATGTTTTGAGAGTGAGAAGAAGCATTTGCAAAACAACAACAGCAACTCTGTTCCTGTTGGTAACTGGACTTCTTTGGTCCTCCTGAAATCACGTATGTTTAATGTGAAGGGACCACCTTATTGGTGGCCTCCACATGACTGAAAACTCATAATTCTTTGTAAATTGGTGTATTTTGATACCACCACACGTTGCTTTGAAAATATGTCAGTGCAAAGCCTTCAATGACTGGAACACATCCACCAGGTCACTGCAGTGCAGTCGTGTTTACCACCGGCATCCAGGCTCTCATCCACGGTGTTTCCTACTTTGGAATTCAACCAATGACATTGAGTTTGGTAAATTGTGGTTGCAAAGGAAGATCCATTTTTAGAGGCGTCATCAGCTAACTATATTTTGTATTCGTAGAAACGGGCTGCATAACAACTACAGTAAGACCAATTGCGCCAGAGAGTCATTGATGCGTAGCAATCACGAATAATGTAAGGCAGTTCAATACCACTGTGTTTCATCAATTTTCATGCGTGATCCATTCCAAGTTACGATATTTTTTATGGTGTGAAGGAATTTCCACCACTATTAAGCCATGATGAACAAAACCACATAGTTCTCACGCTTTAGAACACTTTGTACGTTGAATAAATATGTCTCCAAATGCAAAATTAAGACAGTTTTGGTTGCTTGTTGCCATAACTACCATGCTTCTACTTCCGTACTTCCGGGCCAAAGTTCCTTTTCATCTTCCATTTTGAGGAAGAAGACCAGTCGTCATAGCAACTAAAGTTTGCTTTCCAGATAAAGGATTTACAGAATCAAAATGAGCAATAACCCAACCAGGATTGCACAGTTGGCTACAATGCTTGATGGGTTTCTGACTAATGTATGCCATCTTAACCTAAAAGGAAAAACCTGGACATAAAGTATAGATATTTAGTGGACATTTTCATGCTCATGTGCTGCTGCCAATTTCCCAAGGCAATAGCTTGTCTTCAAAAGTTTATTTTTCCTGTTATGTTTGACGTACTGGATACTTGTACGATTTTTTCGGCACCCCGAGCAACCAAAAGGCACATTTAAACATTGTTCTGAGTGATACAATTCAAAGAATCTATCCAATATAGGCAATGGAGATTTTGTGCGCCAGCTCAAATATTCATGGTCTTATTTTATGGAAAAAAAGAAACAATATATAAAGATATCTCTATCTATCTATCTATCTATCTATCTATCTATCTATCTATCTATCTATCTATCTATCTATCTATCTATCTATCTATCTATCTATCTATCTATCTATCTATCTATCTATCTATCTCAATATCCATCTCTCTCTCAAGATGGATATGGATGGATGAACAGATGAACAGATGAACAGATGAATAGATAGATAGATAGATAGATAGATAGATAGATAGATAGATAGATAGATAGATAGATAGATAGATAGATAGATAGATAGATAGATAGATAGATAGATAGATTGCAAAAATTATTTTGAGTTTAATTTTAATTTGGATAGTTATTTATATATATTTTGAACTAAAGCTTTTTTAAGTACCCCCAAATAGTGCCATAAACAATCTGTGACTTGAAATCCACTGTGACTCAATTTCCTCAGTTGACTACATGTTCAAAACAACTGTGTTAAAATACACATTTTAGTGTCATGAAAATCTTTCTGATGGTTCACTGATTTGTGTTATTTTAGTCAACATACTATTCAACATACTATTAATTTCAAGTCCGCCATGATGTATGAAGTCATGTACAGTATAATTTTCTTGTCAATGGTGTGCCGCAAAACGTGGTCAGTATCTCTCTCATTGATATTTTAGACCAGGGGTGTCAAACTCATTCCGCATCGCGGGCCACATACGGCCTAGGGAGATGTCAAGTGGGCCAGACCGTTAAAATTATACAATACTCTGCTAAAATAGCAAAAATATCATGTATTTCCTTTGTTTTGGTGTAAAGAAGCACAAGAACATTGGGAAAATGTTGACATTTAATGAACTATCCTTTTACAAAACATTTCATGAAACACCTCAGATTTCCTTCGACAAATGTGCAATTTACTTTGATCATTTACAAATATGCATTGCAACTGATCCCACTGATTGTACAAAGGCACAAAACTTTAATATAGTAATGCACTTTAAGATTAAATGAGACTTTTAAAGAAAGGAATTTTAAACCACTTACACATTCTCATATAAAATCTAAATGTAATCCCTGCGTATACCTTACAAAATAAGGAGATTGATTTTAAATGCGTAATGAAGAAAGTCTTCACCTGTCCTGTAAATATGTGAACTTCATACATGAAACATACGTACACATACAATACATACTGAAAATGTATGGAGTTGTATGAACAGTAGAATTCCATCACAGAACTTTTGTTTTGAAGCTGCTGACTAACATTAAAGTGTGGTATGGCAGGCTGTGGGTAATGTTGCTGTCGCTGAGAAGTTTGTCAAACTGACGATGGTTCAGACCTCTGGAAATTTACAGTGCGAACAACCACCTTCATGACGTGGTCCATTTTCAGCGACTTGCAACACAATGCCTCCTGGTGCAAAATACAGTGAAATGTCCATGAACGATCTCCTCCATTAAGGGCTTGTACTTTGTCTTTGAACTTTGTCGCGACACCTGCTTTCTTTCCGACCGATGACACGCCGTCTGTAGCCAGGCTGACAGCGCGGGACCAGTCCACTCCAACTCTGTCCAATACAGCAACGACAGAGCCGAAAATGTCCTCGGCTGTTGTGGTGTCCATCATTGGCACCGACTCAAGAAACTCTTCAGTAACAGTCAATGTCTCATCAACTCCTCGAATAAATATGGCCAGTTGGGCCACGTCTGTGATGTCAGTGCTCTCGTCAATTGCAATAAATCCTCTCTGCTATCGTATTCCTCGTCAGGCTAATATTGGCAAAAGCTTGTCGCTTCTCGGAACCTACAAGTTCAGCCGCCTTCATCATGCATCGTTTCACAAAGTCACCGTCAAAATACGGCTTCGATGCTAATGCTATTTCGCTAGCAATTAGATAGCTGGCTTTTACCGCTGCTTCACTGACTTCTCGGCTCCGGATGAAAGTTGACTGGTGTTTCCTCAGACCCGCCAGCAATTCGTTAATCTTTTCTCTTCTCAGTTGTCCTTGCAACCCGTCATATTTTTCTCTGTGACGAGTCTCGTAGTGGCGTCGAATATTATATTCCTTCAATACCGAAACTTGTTGCAAACGCCAAGCACAAAGGTTTTCCGTGCATCTCTCTGAATAAATAGGGCGTGGTCCATTTTTCTTTGCAAATTCTACACTCCTTATCTACTTTTCTCCGTTTGGATAACGACATTTTGGCTAATGAGGGTGTAGTGGAGAGGTAGAGACCAAAGTATTAACAACGTCGTAACAAGCAGCAGATGGCGCATTGACACCGTCTGCTGTTTTCAGTCTGTCTTAGTGATGCGGCGTGTCTTCTACTCTGATGGAAAGAGTGCACGCCTTAGCGGATAATCCATGAATTGCAGCGAATAAAAAATATTAATTCCATGTATTTTATGCATTTTTTCACTTTCAAATTATCCTGCGGGCCTGATCGAACCTCCTTGGGGGGGCGGTTCCGGCCCGCGGGCCGCATGTTTGACACCAATGTTTTAGACACAGTGGCACATTCTCTTTCCCCACTCACATTCTTTCCCAATTCTCTGTCGCCTCGGGAGCTCAACAATGCTCTCTGAATCAAGAACAAAAGGCAGCCTGGTCAGAGAGGACACCTCCATTTCCCTGTTTTCAAAAAGAGCTCAAAGCAGAGAGCTTTCGTTAGCCTGAGAGCCACGCTCCGATTCGCACGACTTGCCGCTGATGACTAAAAGTGATCGCTGGGGTGAATCCGCACGAAACGGGCCCGTCGTCTGCATGGTGGCGCCACACTGAAATGCTGCCTGTAAATCAGATTTTTAGAAAGACTGCTGCTATAGAAACCGAGAGCTACACTTTGATGTATCACAGAATACAAACCCAAGGTGAGATTTCTGCATCCCTATCACGACAAACCGCGAAGCACAAATCCAGTACGTATGAGTGTCCGCATTTGTGTTTTAGAAGCCTCTCAGTCCTTGTACTTTCCAGTGATTCGTTCAAATCATGTACAGTTGGTCCAAAGATTGTGAACACATGAAGAGAAGAAGTCCAAGATAGCGCCCGAATCGGGAGCCGCTTGTTTTGTTGTTTTTGTGTTTTCTTTTGTCACTTTGTGTTGTTGTGCATCGTGTGGAACGGATACGGCTTGTTTTTCAGCATTTTTGGCCACAACATTCATCAAGGAGGAGACTGTGCTAATCTGTTGCACGTTTTCGGCAGCACGAACATGCCAGAACTGTTTTTGATTGGGAGGAATGTCGGTGCCATTTGACTGTCATCGCTGGACAGCTCTGGTGGGATTATGCTTTTTTGCGCCTGTCATGGGTAGCATTTTCTCAGCTCCGCTTTGTTCAACGGAAGGGTCAGTGCTGTTGGACAGCCTGCGGCTGAATGGATGCATGGCTTGCGGAGCCCGCAATGAGAAGAAAGGAGCGTCAGTGCAGAGCGCCGATGTGTATATGGAACTGTCGCCGCTTGTAATTGAAGCGGATTTACGTGGGACAGGAGATGTGAGACAATCTCTTTTCATAAATGGATGCTACAGCTTTGTGTTTGCTTTCAACAATTAGCATGTAGCAGACATGCAAATTCCACCATGACATCCTTGATCAACTGGTGAAAAGGAGGCTTTGATTCTCTGGTCTTTCATCTAGAACTGCTTCATGCAACAAAGAGGGTGCAGAAAGTGCTTAAAATTGAAGACTGTCTGTCTCTTGTGTTGTTGCACTTTATTTGTTATTTTGTTTTTTGTGTTTGTTTTTTACTTTAAGAGAGCGAGAGTGGCTGCCTTTGCAGCAGCTCCTGTATTTTGTGTTTGCCGCCCTGAAATGTAAATTTCTCTACTGCGAGACAAATAAAGGCTAATCTAATCTATTCTAATCTAATCTAATCTAATCTAATCTAATATATGTACAAAGAAAGGCACTTTGCCGAGTGCATTTCTGTAAATACTAGTGGTTATTTATGAACCTGCATGTGGTGGGGTGAAAACACTATGTCCAGTATGTTACACTAAACATAAAAAATCGGACCATGATAGAAATAGTCGTGAAACAGTTTGTATCAAGGGAAATTTGATCGAAAAAATAAGTTGTAAACTACTGTGGCAATTAAAAATGTACATGCGGTACAACAGAGCTCGGCAGCAACGTGACTGTTTGACCTGTTTGACTACGGCTAAATTAAAACAACTACCCGTGGCTAAAATGCAAAACGTTGGGAAGCTCTGTCGGTGAAATGAAACGGTGTGATCATTGCGAACAATCTCTTCAATTTCAAATCATCTTTTATTTCTCACCGGCTTTGCTCTCTCATAGTATGGCAACAGCAGACAGAGCCGGACAATATGCTGGATATGCGAAGTCTCAAAAAGGTTATTCCTGATAAGAACACTAGAGGTCAGAGTGTTTTACCACGCGTTCGGACACGTGCAAGGATTAATGGCCCGGTGCGTGCAGGTCAGGATTGCAAACCGTGATTGTCCAGTTGGATTGCGTTTGTCTCAGCGTGCAGCGGGTCTAAACTTTCAAATGTCTAACTTTCTGAGAGACTGTCTACCTGCCTGGGTGGGTGCTGCTGTTTTGGTTAGCAACGAAATTGTCCTTTGTCCTTTGGAAGTCAACAAATTGTCAACTATGCTCTTTCCCAAATGGCAGGGGTGGTGCTCCCTTTAGGGGAGGCATTTATATATCTTAAGTGGATTTCACAGCTTGTGACTAATTAATGAATCCCCTATTTAAGGAAAGGCAGTAAATGTCATTTGTTGATCCGCTTGGAGACATTGTGAGTGTTAATGGTTGGCTGTCTGCGTATGTGTATGACTGACAACTAGTCCAGGAAGTAGTCCTCCTTTCGTCATAAATCGCCGATGAAGAGAATAACCACTGGGAAGTAGATGGATCATTCTTCATTGTAGTGTTGTCCCGATTTTTAAATGTCAATGGTTGGGATTGTGTTCCATTCCCATCCAAGTGAAAGTTTGTGAAGATTTCAACCACAAAGAGACGACATCAACCTCAATTCAAACAATGTGTTTTCCAATGATGACCGTGAACTTTTTTCCGACGGTGAAAGGTTTTCAGTTCCCAGACGGTTCTGCCAATGGGTATGATGTTGTTGCGTCCATACTGCCCCCTTCTGTTGCCACGAGCAAACCCTTGCGCTCACACATTCACAGCACAAAAGCAACAACAGGATCTCTATGAGGTTGCCAAAGGCGGACACAATGGGAATACCAGAGATTTCTAAGCGATCAGAGAGTAGCGAACTCCCAACAAATGCCAAAAATAATTCGAATTCATGCACACATTTTCATTATTCATCATTCCTATTTTGATGGCTGTAAATATTTTATGGATCAGATTGCGTTTTGCTATGTATTATTTATTGAAGAACATCGAACTTTAAAATGGAGCATGCATCACCGGTATGATGCTGCATAGTGACACAAAATGTATATGTATCCATATTGATTTTTGAATTGCATTCAGTTAATATTTCAATTTGAAAGAACAGCTCAGACTTTTTTCTCTTTCTCCCATAGTGAGGAAGCAACATCCTTTTGTGCACACTATTTACCCCCAGATTGCTCGGGGCTAATGTCTCAATAATTTTCACTCCTTTCTCAGGTCCTTCCCACAAAGGACTTAACTAATGATCCGTGGACAAAATGAAGCATTCAAATGTATTCATTAATCATTCATCTCCAGCTCATTGAAAATGCAAAACTTCCACAAAATTAAGATTGAATATTGAAAAGTGATTGAAGAAGCTCGGCAAGGGACGGAGAGCCCGGCGGTTCTATGGAGAAGCAAAATCGCAATATCTGGTAGATCCTCACATGGAGTGGTCAATGTGTGCTAGGTGCTGGTTAAGGTCACCGGCTTTCACTAGTTGTAATTAGATCTCGGAATCTGGAGAAGCGTAGAATTTCTGTCAACACGGCCTGTAATTATTCTCTTTTCCAATTAATGGTGACATAGATTAATTATCTGATGAGGCAAAGCCAATTGCAATCATTCACCCAGCTAAAATTAGATCAGTCTTGACAGCAGCATGAAAGTCACCTGTTTCATTGTTATGGATCTGCAGCGAGTAAAATAGGAGGGGGGGGGGGAGTGAAGCATGTGAGGGTGAGTAAGTTGTTTGGTACAGGTGAATGACCGGAGCTGAAGACATCTACTAGGATGTTTGTTTGGATCGCTCATGGTGATGGTCAGTTACAGTAGAATGCACAGATGAGTGACACCAATGCCTCTTTGAATGACTGAAAGCAATAATTGAAATGAATGAGGGAGTTGGTTTTTTTTCTTCTTCTTTTTCTCAGTTTAAAAACGCGACTCTTGGTTAATCAAGTGCAGGTTCAATACTCTTCTGTTCTCAGCATGTAGTTTTTCTATTAAACTGCCTGGCACTGTCAACCAGCTTGGGAATGTGAGCCGGCGCAGTCATGCAGAAATTCTCTGACTAACAATTATATCAGAAACAGGATCTCAGATTACTCTCCCTCGGGACGGGCCCGGTGGGCGTCTGCTCCAATCATTACCGGCCATTCAACAAGGCTGCGCGCCGCTCTCCACTGTTAGCCATTGTCAATTATGCCATCCCTGGTGTAAACCCCACGCAACACAAAGCTGAACTGCCAGTTCCGGCTGTAGTGTAGTAGGCTGACAGCCGGCTGCATCTGCTCCCCACACTTCACTCCACATAACCAGCAGCAGCACCGCATCCCCAGCCCTCAAGGTTTGTGAGCATCCTTCCCGTTGAGCTACTTTCCAGCAAAACCGCATCAAGCTCGCCGCAGCCTGACCTTCCCGCGGCCTGACTCGCGGGGGTCAAGTGGTCATGATGGATCCGTAAGAGTCCCAGCAGGATTGGCTTGGGACGAAGCAGCTATTGCTTCCATTCATTTCTTACTTACAAACTGCCGAATGATATGGCTAATTCATTGTCGCACTCAATTAAAATCTATTTCCATCTCTGTCCAATCCTTAATATTGTGACAATCCTTTAATTTTTCTACTCTTTGGAGGTTTGGTCATTTCACACAAGGAGCTGAAGTGAGTGCTGCTTGCTCTGATGGGTCTTGCGCTGAGCTGTGACGGGTGACGGTGCGGTGCGGTGCGCTTGAATACACCGGAGCCTTTTGTCCTTCACACTCTGCAGGCCGCTGATAGCTCCTCCCCACCCCGCCTAGAGATCTGTGATGTGCTGGGAGGGGGACTGTGTGTCCGTATGTTTGCGTGTGTGTTGGGAATGGGTGGCGGGTGCATTGGCCAATGAAACATGGCTACCCTCTGTAATGTCCAGACAAGACCCATCCAAAACAGGTTCACGAACGCTACCTGGCTCCTCAGTGACGCCGGACAAAATGATTCATCACTGTCCCACTGTCCGCTGTGACCTCAGCTCACATCACAGCGCAGATGAGGCGCTGATTGTGCTCTAATTGAGGATACTTAAACCTCAACCTTGCGGAATATGCACCTACTCGTCCGCATGAGAGATGGCAGGCTCTTCGGCTGCCAAAAATTAAATAAAAGAAAAAGCTCATCTTCATGGAACGCGAGCTTATGTCCGACACACGAGGTCAGTAGCATCGCATCATCTATCCCATTCAGTTGCTCATCAGAGGACTGAATGGACAGAGTGCAGGAGAGTCAATGATGCAAGGTCAGCACTCAGACAAATTATATAAGAATCGCTGTCCTTCATAGCAACCAATTTTAAGTGAGTGCTTTTACACACTTTGTTTTTCCAAAGTTCGCCGCACGGATGACAACTTTAAAATGCCAAGAAGCTTTGTCATTTCCCTGCAATGTCACATACTATGGACACACTCGGTGCTTGCCCAACCTGTTTTATCCAAAAGTGTTTTAAATCCACAGTTGAGTGTATATTTGGGTTAGAAACTGCAGTTAAAACAGTCATGGGTCTCTGCTGGTCACAGCAAATGTACACTTTGCTGAAGAAGAGTCATCAAGCTGAACCAGTCCTGTGTTATCCCACTAATGAATGAAAGTGACCTCGTCGCGTATATGCACATCTCCCATTGAAGAGAATATGTGGCTTTTAGCATTTACACGGGAGTGATCGTGCCCTTTTGTTTACTTTGGGATATGAAAAGGACATTTGTGTTTTGTCATTAGGCCAAAATGACAACTCGTTTGTTTTTGTTTGCTTTTTTCCCCTCATAGCTCAGGAAAAATGCTCTCTCAAAACAACCCCCTCCCCACCTTCATTTCACATCAGATGGATGAAAAAATTGCTGAAACCCGCCTTTTGTTGGAAACTACAGACAACAAAAAAATCAAATGAAAAGCTGCAGCAAAGATTTCAGAAAAAAATGCATTAAAAAGGCTTTTTAAAAACATTTGCTATCACTAAACTGCTTATCCATCTGAAAAGTCACGTTTCCTCTCAAAGACAACATGAATACAAAAATACCAATTATTTTAGCACCATTTATATATGTTGCATCTGGACATTTAATCAGTGGTGGGCCGTCAGGGCCGGCAAGGCCCTCTCTGCTGGCCTAAAAATATCTGAATCTCAGACTGATGTCAATTATCTTTTTTTTCATGAATTTGTATTCAATAATTAATTCCAAATTGTCTTTCAGCATATTTTATTTTCCCTTGTTGTGCTGCTTCCAGATGTGTATTTTCGTATTTAAGCATTTAAACAATTACATTTGAGCCATTATTTGTTACCAGCGTCTGAAATCTACCGGGGCGCCTTTACAATCAATTCTGCGGGCCCTGTGAAACAAATAAGTGCCAATAAAATTGTTGCTTTAATCAATCAGATTTCGAGATGGTGACACCAAGGCCTTCTCGAAGGCCTTATTACCTGGCTAACGGTACCGTCGAGTGGACTAGTATTAAATCTCACCACACTTTTGATATAAGTCGCAGCTGCAGCTGCAGTAAACGTTGTATAGTCATAAATTAGTTATTAAGGGTTGAATTGATTCAGACATCGCACTATTGAAGGCCTAGGTGTGAAATGCACGGCTCACCACTGCATTTAATGTTCTAAAACGCTGCAGCTGACATTCACATGAATTTGTGTCCCTCTGAATGTGCAATAATAAGCAACAAGTTAAAATAATAAATCGGAACTTCACCAAGGCAAGGAATCCCCATTTGAAATTCACAGCGACTTTTGACACTTGATCATGACCTACATCCACACTCAGTTCACTGGAAGTTTCTTATTTCTTTTTCACCATTCACAGACGCAAAACATTCATAACAAGGTCAATGAATGTTTTTCGTGGATACCTTGCTGGAATCAGAGCGACTGCAGTCATGTTTTGAGGGCAGATCTACAGCCCCCCCTTATGTAAATATTTTTTGTGGCTATTTCAAGGCGCTGTCACTCTATATTTTCCCTACTGTTTGTACTGTATTTTAGTTGGCCATTGAACAATATATAATGTGTTTAAAAGGCCCTTCCGTTATTTTAAAATTGGGTTTTAAGAGCTTCAAAAATATTGCCATGTCATAAATGCTCGGGTGTATTTAAGTAGGATATTTTTATATGGTGGATATTCACTTAATGTGAGGGAGACTTGAATGTGACCCTGCGATGGAGTGGGATGACTGTACATGCTGTGAATGCCAAGTTTCGGAACAAACTCAATGGTGATTGGATCCCACAAAACAAAAATTCGTAACGGTGAAAAGGTTTCTTCAGACATTTTCTGTATTTCTTTGCAGGTGTCGGATGTTTCGCTTCTCATCCAAAGAGCTTCGTCAGGGAACTAAAAATATTTATTTACAAGCAAAAACACATTGATGAAATATAAACACAAACTGCTGGTCACAAGGGGACAGGGAAAACAAGGGATACAAAAATGCTCTTGCAAAAGGCAAAGTAAAAGTAATGCTGAAAAACACAATATGTACTTACTTTTGAGTAACTCAAGGCAAAAGCGACAATGGTGAGATCGAGCTGTTGTGCAAGAGAGCAACAAGGTCAATAACCTGACAAGAGGATGAGATCTTGGCATCTTAAATACACGACTTCATCTTCATGCTAAAATTGGGAGCAGGTGTGCACACTGAAAGGAGCTTTCAACTGTCACCTGCTGGAGAAACACAAGAACACCATCATGATGGTGAGGGACAGTGTGCCACACAGTCACTGGAGAAACCGTGTGTTCTTATTTTACGACAAACCAAGTCGTATTCCGACAGCTGAATTTAGATGTACTTGTGTAATTATTATATAAAGAACACTTCTAGGCAATAAATCTAATAATAATAATAATAATAATAATAATAATAATAATAATAATAATAATAATAATAATAATAATAATAATCAATTTAATTTCTAAGTGGCTTTCAAAACTCTCAAGATCACCTTACAAAAATAATCAATAGAAAAACAGAGTTTGGCGTAACCTTCTTGTGCCGTGTTACCATGTCTAATGGTGACTAGTTTAGTTAGTAACGTTGAACCATTTATCTTATTTTTCTTATTTTTCCTAAATCATCTTCTTACATAAATTGATGATTGTTGATGTTTTCCTGTGGGTGAGCAGCGGCAGCCACATGGGCCAGCGTTCACTCAACCCTGAATAACTCAAATAGATAGCAAGTTCGCTAGCTAATATATAACTAATAGCTAGCTAGCTAGCAGGCTTATAAATAGCAAATATATAGCTAGCTAGCGAGCAGAGAGCTAATTAATAGCAAATAGCTAGCTAACTAGGTAGCCAGCTAGATCACTAGCTAGATAGCCAGATAGCCAGCGAGATAGCTCAAGTGAGCAACATAATGTAAAAAGACCAGGACGGACCCATTGTACACTTTCTGATCGACATTATTCATATCAGACCAATTTGTATCTCATCTAACAAAGCTCAGCAGTGATAGACTTGGGTGGTCATGAACCAGTCAAGGATCAAAGTTGAATCACTACGTCGTGGATGGTGACAGTTTGTTCTTTCCTGCACATGCATACATTACACAGAAAGTGTACCCGGGCAGTTTTTATTTTCAAGTCGGCTTGTCGACAAAGAGTCTGGCACCGGTCCAGTTCAGCTGCATTTATCTGAAGTATTTCACCAAAGCTTTGTGCATCCTCTTTTGCAACAAAGAGAGCTAAAGGGAGAGAAGGCGGAAAAAAGGAATTGGTAAGGCAGGGAGAGGAAATTAATGGCAGTGTTCAAGAAGAATGATGGAGGGGAATAGAGAAAGCAGTCAATAGCCCATTCTGCAGTACACGGGCCTGACAGGAATTTCACAGTCTCTTGGTTTCTCTGCCCACTCGTGTGCACTCATCAGAATCCAGTCACATCTGGCTGCCAGGATGGGGGGTTAATTTTCTCTAAATGCTTCAGCAGTTTTGTTCTAGCTGAGGCAAACTCTGTGACTGCAAAGCTGATGAGTAAAATATTTCTACTTCACCCAGTTTAACTTTATACCAATCCCCTCAAGACATATTTTACACGTTCACGTGGAGCCATGAACCCCCGTTACCCCCTCCCTCCACCCGAAAGCAGAAATTATTCCTGGCCTCTTGGTAAGGCTTGCTGGCTTTATTATTTGAACGCAGTTTCACGCAAAAAAATGGTTTCCATTGTGATTGATGACATTGCAGCCCCTCCAACCCCCACCTTTAACTCTTTCTACAAGGCTTGCCATTGCCTGGCAATGTGTGCTCCGAAGCCGGGAATTCAGGGAATTCGCTAAGACCTCAGCTCCTTGAGAAAAGACAATAAAATAAAGGCTCATTAAGGCACACTGTTCAGGAAGATGAGCATCACCATATGGACAAACAGAGACTTGCCGACATGGTCAATGGAAGAATTAATGCATTTCGTTCATTTATTTATTCAAGAGGAGTTGTTATATACTAATTTATTGTCATGAAACTGAATCAGCAGTGCCTTCGATGGTTACGACCAAGGTATACATTCCAAAGACATCATTACGAAATGTAAAGAAATACAGTACAGTAGTAGCTAAGTGTTTACTCACTCAAAAAATAAAGCTCTATTAAAGCTCCAGCATTTGTAAAGGCTCTCTATAAATAAATCAGAATCAGACTCCGAATTAGAAAGCCTTTAATCGTCCCACAGTGGGGAAATTTGAAATCTACAGCAGCAAAATTGAAAGGGGTGGAGGGGGATTGAAAAGAAAAAAAAAGAGAAAAAGTCTTGCATGTACAAAAAAAAAAGACAGAAAACTGAACTGTACAAATGTAAAAGCTGTATTGTATTGTATTGTATTGTATTGTATTGTATTGTATTGTATTGTATTGTATTGTATTGTATTGTATTGTATTGTCAGGCTGATTGAACACTCTGAATTATCCCTGTGAGTGTGAACGCAGATAATGTTTCTTCTATTTGTACGCTGCGATTAGTTGGCAACCAGTTCAAGGTGTCCGCAGCTTACTGCCTGAAGACGGCTGGGAAAGGTTCCAACCTCCTCGAGACCTTGTAAGGATACAGTGGATCGAAAGATGGATGGATGAATAGCTGGATGTATTCCCTGTAGCAGGGCTCCATCTCGTGGATGCATAATGCAAGTGCAGCCACATGTGTAGCTTCTATTCTATGCACTTTATAATGCAGTACGCCCTTTGTAAAAGACTTGTAAACTAAGCCATTCACTGAATATGCGCCTTAAACGCTGATGTGTCTTATAGTCGGGGATAAAGTGCATTGACAATTCTCCTTTCTGTTATTAACATTTAAGTCATGTTTTTTATAGTTATTTTCTTACACGGGATGTAAAGTGCTTTGTTAGAGCTGAATCTGTTGCAAAATGTGTGACATCAAAAACGTTGTATTGCATTATATTGTACCAGTGTTTGAAACTCATGACAAAACGTGACCGGACACCAGGGCCCGCCCCATTTTTCACAACATGAAACACAATAAGACGACTAATCGAAAAAAAAAAAAACATTGTTGCAAAGTATTAAGTATTGTTTGCCTTGCATGGTTGACAATAAAGCTGACTTTGACTTTGACAGTAATTTCATCTGTGCTGCATGTCATGCATGTTAGCATATTTGACAATAAAGCTAACTTTGACTTTGATGTACCTACCACAAATGCTCCTTTGCTTAATTTATCATAAATATCCCTTGTTGATGATTTTGCTCCAGTTGGTCGTTTGTCTATCCACTATTCGGCATTTTGCACAATGCAATGTTTGCGTTGCGTCGTCTGCTACAACCCACATGAACTCCTCTTTCCACGATGCTTTTAATGTATGTTCAATTTCTAAGCACCTTTCAAAACTCTCAAGTATACTTTACTGTCACGGGATAATGTACGTTTACGTTTTGTAGCGTCCTAAATTTTGTTAGCTTCTTTTAAATCTTTGATATGCAAATGCACAACCTTACAACGCTCGGGAAAGACGCGAGCACGAAGCAGGCTTCTGATTGGCTGCCGTGCCGAGTATGCAAATTGAAAAATGAAAACTGATTGTATTAAATTATGGTATATGGTAAATTATCTTCTCGAGCCTTCTCCGTTATGTGTCGATGTACGTCCAGTGTTGATTTGCCGTATTGAGACAGTATAATGGTTCATTACCACTGGTTCATCTTGACGGCACTCAGTGTTCACTGCATTGTTCTGCTGAATATCAAACAGATGAATGTGTGGGTGCTGATTTTCTGATTCCAACAATGGTAAAGGCTGTTACACAAGAAGTGCCTCAAGTCAAGAACAAATCAATTAAAGGCAACCGCAAAGTGCAGTCTCTATTTACCTAACCGTGGCATGAAATACTGGCGTTATAATGTTCATAAAACAGCTCAAACCAGTAAGAATATGTGAACATGTAAATTAGACTAAAGAGAAGATGGTCTGAATCTCTATGTTGACATAAGGTTGGTCTTATGTCAACAAAACAAACAAGCAAACAAAAAAAAAGACTAAATTTAGGAGTTTTGCAAAGAAACCAAAAGGCTGTTGGAGGAGTGTCGAGTGGAGACAAACAAAAACTGTAGAGGGCTGAAGCCAGGGTAAAAGGAAATCAGGCTTTGATCATGAGCGTGGAAAATCCTGTCCACAGGGTTTCATTTTTGCATGCATTTCGCACTTGATAACATTCATGCACTTAGATGAGGAAAGGTATTAGTCAGTTTTTTGGAACAAATAATATATTTTCTCGTTACAAGCAAAGCACAGCCTCTTCCACACATTAAAGCTGTCAAGTGCAATTCCATTCCAGTTAAATTGGGTCAGAAAGTATAAAGATTAAATATGGCTGAAAGCACTTGTCTCCATCAAGACGTCTTCTGATGTTATTTTTGTTCCAATAAAACACACACACACGCGCACACACACATACACACACACGCACACACACACACAAACACACACACACACACACACACACACACACACACACACACACACACACACACACACACACACACACACACACACACACACACACACACACAGTATATGCATGTACACACGCAGCCTAACCTGTGCCTGTATGCCAATTACAGCTTGCATATGTGAAACAACAGTTATGAGAAAGAAAAAAAAACATTATCTAATATCCTGAAGTCAATGACAGCTGCAGCATTTTGAAGTGTAGAGCTGAAATCATCTTAAATGCCAGTTTAAATCATAAATTCAACTTCTGTGTGTCCCATTGTAGATCCTCCCATTGTTTCTGAAACAGTATACGGATGTATGAGGAAAAGGTTTTCAGCATTACAACCAAGAGATGAGCTTTTGAACGACACTAAATCAATAAAAAAAAAAAAAAAACAGATGTTTTTATTTATTTTTTAACAACGATAATCTGCAATGTGCATACAAAAGTATCGGTTGGATCACGATAAATGTAATGTACCAGTAGTCCTTTGGGCTCCAAAGAAATATTAAAAAATACAACTGAACAAAAGCAAAGAAAGCATACTCCTGTGTAAAAAAAGCTTTCAACACTAGTTTTCTCTCTCAACAGTTCTTTGGCTTCCTTGACTAGCGTCTGTAGACTCGTTCATGCTGGCGAGCTTCAGTTTTCCCACACTGCAACTTGTAGAGTTTCCTCGATGGGTTCAAATACAGGTCGTCATTCAATGACATCCAATTGTAATCATACTTAATTTTAGCTGGAGAGGAGTCATAAATAATAATACATATATCTTTACAAAATATTTTATTTTATAAAACATTTTGTTTGATGACACATTTTGTTTAGTGACGCATCTGCCTCAGTCAAGACAATTCCGTGTTTAAATCTCATTTTTTCCCTGCTACTTAGCTGAACTAAGTCATTTTTTTTCCTGATCAACTTTGTTTTTTTATCAATACAAGTGATACGTGTAAAAGTCACTTGGTTACAATATGCTCAATACATACCCTATTATTTGACTTTGAAGAGGGAATCAATTTATTTTAATTGAGACACTTTCTTAAAATACAGTGGGGATGCCTCATTTGTACGGCAATCAAATGTTTTACGTTTTGCATTCAGAATTAACAAAGATTTTCCAATGGCAGCTGTTTAGTTTTTTTTCTATGGGGAAAATATGACCTCAAACCCAAGAGAGATTACTAGGAAAAAATGTGTGTGTGTGAGCTTCGGGCACTAGGCTGGGGACACCCTGAATTGGTTGCCAGCCACTCGCTCTGGGTGGAGCCCTCTTAGGGGACTATATTTCCCCTTCAGGACCCAGCCTCTCGTGACATCACAATATATACAGTTCAGAGCAAGACAGAGAGAGAGCCAGACAGACAGACAGACAGACAGACAGAGTAATTGCTGGAGCAGCAGAATGCACATCACCGATGAAAATTTGTGCAAGCAAATATGTGATGTACATTGGACAAGGAGACCACACAGAGGACGATGGCAAGTATGAGATGTGAGATTTTACCAAGCTGGGTTTGTCTCGAATAGAATAGCACTGTACTTCAAATTAAGGGTAATTGAACATCAACGCAAGGAAACTTCACACGTGTATCATCTTTCTACATGTCTCTCCTTTCATGTTGCCGCTAAATATTTTAAATCTTCCTGGAACCAGAACGGATTGTGTCCCACTCTATTAAAAAGCTGAACAGTGATTAGTTGAACCCAACAGAAAGGGGCTCTGTAAACATGACAAATGCCTGCCGTTGATTTCGGGTTTAATTACTCCGTGCAGCTCTGACAAAGCCCATCTGATGCTGTTGTGAAAAGTAAATGGAACAAATTACACTTGGTTGCTCCGAAGAAACTGATCGCGTTTGCACTTTGCATTGTTTACTTTGCTCATACCAAAATATGCGCATTAAGGAGCAAGCAAAACAAAGTAGTAACACTATATTTTAGGTGACGCGGGTCGTGCTCGTCCCGTATGAAATCATTTTAATCAATTAACAGGCTGCAGGCGCCACATAAAACCTTCACTATGTCTCCGGGCAATGTTTCAAATACCGTATTTTCTGGTGTATAACTCCATTTCTCTCTGTAGACCAGGGGTCAGGAATCTATGACTCACGAGCCAGATATGGCTCTTTTGATGATTGCATCTGGCTCGCAGATAAAACTAAATACATATTGTCGCTTTTTTGCTGTTCATTTCCTGTTGAGGCTGAATGGCCCCTTTTGAACAAGCGGACGAGTAAAAAAAAATGACGAGTATCATCCACTTCATGTTGAATGGACCGAAGGATTTGCTGTTGTGGAGAGAAAAGGTTCTGCTGTGATTCGAATTTTCAATGAAACAATACCATGTATGAAACAGTTGAATATCAGTGGCACTTTGACAAGCCCCATGCTAACGTTAGCATTAATATACTTCTGTGAGAGACAGCAGAAAGAGAGCGTGCAAGCTAATGAGCAGTGTTCAGGCTAGCGAGCAGTAACTTCGCCTATGGACCCAGCAAGTTGACTTTCAATCCGATCCTTTGGCTGGAGTTTTTTTACCAATAATATGGAGCGGAAAAGTATTCATATTAATGGCGAGTATCATCACACACACACATATACATATATGCATGTGTTTGTGTGTGTGCGTGTGTGCGTGTGCGTGTTTGTGTGTGCGTGTTTGTGTGTGGGTGTGCGTGTGTGTGCGTGTTTGTGTGTGTGTGTGTGTGTGTGTGTGTGTGTGTGTGTGTGTGTGTGTGTGTGTGTGTGTGTGTGTGTGTGTGTGTGTGTGTGTGTGGCACTCACTGAAAAACATTTCTAAATATTTTGCTTGTATGGCTCTCTTAATCAAAAAGGTTCCCGACCTCTGCTGTCGACAAAGTAGTGCGTAGCCACAGCCTCTACTGTAGCGCCTTACAATGTGATGTGCCTTATATTTGGAAAATGTTATATTTTGATATATTATACAATATTTGCAAAACTTTGTTCATTCATTATACTCTGGTGCGCTTTATACACCGTAAAATACGGTACTCTTAACTATCACACAAGCATAAAGAGAAAGTGAAACGCAATGTTACTCAACTAGATACTGTAAAACTAAACTTGAGCGAAACCACACACCACAAGAACATGCGACGACATCCTCCGCTTCATCAGCCACTATGCTATGTACTGTTTGCACCTGTTTTACAAACTGGATGCAATTTATATCGAGGTGATTCTCAAGAACCAATCACATAAAGTCCCAGGTTTTCTGTGGTTGTGGCACATTTTTCCTTCACAATCACCGGACTATATACATTAGCCTTTACCAAAAAAAAAACACGAATAGTCAATGAAAAAACAATACAGAAACCCTTTGGATAGTCACTGAACTGAAGTCTCAAGATTTTCTCACATCTTGCATGAGGTCAGGCATGGAGAAGTTTTGAACTCTGAAAAAATATGAGTTAGGCTTTAAATTGTACGTACCTTACCAGGTTTAAAATGAGTCATTTTTTCCAATACCTTTGATATTGCAAGTTTTTTGTTCATATCTTGGTGTTGTGTATATATACACGCAGTATTTGATTTGGATCATTTTGCTTTTTTTGTGTCAAATGAGTGTTTTTAAAGAAATTATTGAACTCCATATGGCTGCTGGTTATATATACAGTAAAGTCTCGTTATATCGATATTCAAGGGAGTCCGAAAAAATATCGATATAACCGGGACTATCGATATATCCGACCCTGTTTGCATGTAATTTTCTCCGTGCGTGCATAGAAATAGTATCGATATAACCGGGACTATCGATATATCCGATATCGATATAACGAGACTTTACTGTATATATATATATATATATATATATATATATATATATAGTAAAGTCTCGTTATATCGATATCGGTTATATCGATAGTACCGCTTATTACGATATTATTTTCATTTCCCTTGCACATTTCTAGTCTTTTTATGTATAATTAGTACAGTTTAGTACGATACCCGGTTGTTACGATAATCCGGTTATTACGGTGCTCCTTTTCATCCCCCGCCGGCCATTTTTGTTGTTTACATCGATATATCCGTCGCGCCATTGGTCAACTTGGTCACGTGTCTTGTTACGTGAGCCGCCATCGGTCGCGCCATTGGTCGACTTGGTCACATGAGCCGCCATCGGTCGCGCTATTGGTCGACTTGGCCGTGTGACTTTGTCACGTGACACGCCATCGGTCGCGCCATTGGTCAACTTGGTCACGGGTCTTGGTTACGTGTCACGCCATCAGTCGCGCCATTGGTCGACTTGGTCAGGTGACTTGGTTACGTGCCCAGCACCCGTGTAGCAGAGCCATTTTCATTTTCAGACGCTAGCTCGTGTGTAGCAGACGAGATTGAAGTGTTTGTGTTAAAAGGTAAAAATGGGAAGCAGAAGAAGATTGATGACTTTTTTAAATTGTATACATAATACAGTAAGATGTAAGCGTTGCAGTTTCCCTGTTGTGTTATGTACATGCCCACTGTACTGTATATGAATGCAATCGTTTTTTGCAACAATGTTTCTTGTTTTGTCTGCTGAAGCGCGATGATTTTGAAAATTATTAACATTCCATACTGTGTATTAAAGGACAGCCGATGTCACTTTTTATTCAAATGCAAATAAAAATGACTTCACGCCAAGACGTCTTGCATTGCTTGTGAATCCAAACAATGGCTTCAGATTCGGATAATATGCTTTCTTGTTACACATCCAGTTATGAATATGTTTCAAATACACTGTAGTTCTGAACATTAAAGCATACATGTTTACAATCATTAAAGAATTATATGTGCCATTTTGAGGCAACATTGGGGGAACAAAAAAGGGAGCTAATGGCCAGCTCCGTTTCTTATATGGCGCTTGGCTGCCCTCTTTTGGCGGCTTTTGTTTAATGCAGTTCGGCGCAGGATCGGATATATCGATAGTCCCGGTTATATCGATATTTTTTCGGACTCCCTTGAATATCGATATAACGAGACTTTACTGTATATATATATATATATATATATATATATATATATATATATATATATATATATATATATATATATATATATATATATATATATATATATATATATATATATATATATATATGTATGTATGCTTTGCAAATCATCCATATAAAACATGGTGTGTATTTTCTGTGATTTCCATTCCAAATCAAATATATATACAATGATACCTCGGCTTACGTCCGCTTTAGCTCACGAACTTTTCGCCTTACGAACATTAAATTTGCGAGAATATAATCTTGGCATACGAGCTACTTTTCGGCGGATGAACCAAACCACACAGCGCCACGGTGGCTGGCGGACTAATGTTTGGCGGAAGAACACCAAACCACATGGTTGGACAGTGCCACGGTGGCTGGCGGACTAGTTTTCCACACCCTCATTGAGTGCAGATGTGGTTTGTTATCAAGTGGAGTACTTTTGCTATTATGGGACCGAAAAAGACCGCACCACAGGCTAGTGTTAAGCCTAAAAAACATAAAGCAGAAGAAGATCACGGTGCCTGGCGGACTAGTTTTCGTCACCCGGGGGTTTGCTATCGAGTGGATACTTTTCTTTTTTTGGGACCGAAAAAGACCTCACCTCAGGCTACAGTTAAGCCAAAGAGGACACAAGAGAAAATTACGATTGAGCAGAAGATCTTCGAAAAACACGAACCAGGTGTGCGTTTGTGTAACATAGCGTCCCAGTACCAGTACGCTAAGTCGACCATTGCTATGTGTGGCTAAGAGTGTTTCTGTGTTGTCTAAGCAACGGTCTCAGTTTGAAAAACTTCTGTTGATTTGGATTAACGAAAAGCATCAAGCAGGGGACCGTGTGAGTGAGGGTATTATCGCCAAGAAAGAATGGCAACTTCACTCGGATATCATCAAGACGAAACTACATCAACGACCATCACAATGGTAAATAAAACGACTTTATTATATAGTACAGTTAATTTCTTTAATTACAATACAATAGCACATTCTTCTTCTTCTTTTCCTTTCGGCTTTTCCCTTCAGGGGTTGCCACAGCGAATCAATGTCCTCCATCTATCCCGGTTTTGTGCATCCTCTTCTCTCACACCAGCTACCTTCATGTCCTCTTTGACCACATCCATAAACCTCCTCTTTGGTCTTCCTCTCGGTCTTCTGCCTGGCAGTTCAAGGCTCAGCATCCTTCTCCCGATATAGTCGCTCTCTCTCCTCTGGACATGTCCAAACCATCTCAGTCTGGCCTCTCGGACTTTCTCTGCAAAGCCTCTAACATGAGTTGTCCCTCTGATGTGTACTCATTCCTCATCCTATCCAACCTGGTCACTCCCAAAGAAAACCTCAACATCTTCAGCTCTGCTACCTCCAGCTCTGCTTCCTGTCTTTTCTTCAGTGGCACTGTCTTCAGTCCAAACGTCATGGCTGGTCTGACCACGGTTTTATACACTTTTCCTTATATCCTAGCTGAAACCCTTCTATCACACATCACACCTGACATTTTTCTCCAGCCGCTCCAGCCTGCCTGGGCACGCTTCTTCACCTCTTTTCCACACTCTCCATTGCTCTGGACAGTTGACCCCAAGTACTTAAAATCCTCCACCTTCTTTATCTATTCTCCCTGTAGCATCACTCTTGCACTTGGATCCCTCTCATTCACACACATATATTAATACAATAGCACCTTCATTATACATAAAATAAGGTATATTTTGTGTAGTTTTGAGGCGTATACAGTAGAACATTATGTTTTATGGGGACCTGGGAACAGATTATTCTCATATTTAATGGTTTCTTATGGGAAATAAATGATTGGAGGACGAACATTTCACCTTACACACTTTCTGGGAACCAATTAAGTTCATCAGCTGAGGCATCAGTGTAAATATATTTTTACATAATTTATTGAAACACCATATGACTGCTGTTTTTTTGTTTTTTTTTTGCTAATACTTCCTAATACTTCTACTACATTAGAGTAATGCTTGTTTTTTTTGTTATGTACCCGACTGTAGTCCAAAGTGCACAGCGCTTGTCGCCCAAAGGTAGTTGGGATACGATCCAGCTCTGCAATGACCCGAGCAAGTAAGATTGCAATGGGAAAAAAAGGTGGATGGTGATTTCTTTGTGACAAGAGGTTAAAATGCTAATGTAGCTATCACACGTTTTATTTTAGTCTGCGTGATTAAAGTAAGCAATTTACTTGGAGCATCTGACTCTCATCTTTGTATTTGTCAGGGACTATTGTTGTGGCATCAAATTTTGTCAAGTGCGAAGACGAAAACCTTTTTTTTTTGCTTGGCTAACTCTTATCTGGCTAATGGGAGTTGTGTCTCTGCGACTTCTAATTCTTAAATTGTCTCACCCCAACAACTCCCTTAAAGTTGCTGCACTTGGATGCGTGCCGGCTTAAGCTCCATTGCCTTTTCTTGTTTTGAACTAATGCATTCTTGATCACCGTTTAATGAAACTATATACCACATGGCGATTTCACATTAGATAAGCCATGTGAAACCCCCATCAGCAAAGAGGGCTCTGGATGGAGCTGATAATCCTGCAGATGAAAACCTTACAATGAACAGGGCTTCCTCGTGCAATTCCCGGCGTCTTTTAAATCCCAAATCCAAATTATATGTTTATCCCAAAGCAGTGTCGGCCCACAGGTAACAAGCCGCGCGAGGATCCCTGCTGACACGCATCATCAAATACATCCCGACAAAAGACTATAACAACTGTGAGTTGTCATTTGCGGGAAAAGCACTTAAACAAGATTGACCATGGCTTGTATCTTTAATTGCCCACAGCTCTTTTGTCTGCATCTTCAGAGACGAGCTATGTGGTAATTCACGAACAAACAGAGATTTTTTTTCTCGGTCAGGGGTGGGGTGGGGTCAGTTTAGACCTTTTAGTGTTTGACACCACATGTCATTTCATGTCACCTTGGTTATTTGCCTTTGTTTTTTTTTTCCCCTCGCCACGAAGACAACACAGTGGTAGAAATCTGAATGTAAGGCTGTCATTATCAGCCAAGTCTTTTTTGAACTCCTCCACATGGAATGAAGCCCTGGATGTGGGTGGCGCATATAGCATGAAAAGTAAAATGGATTCTAGAATCAAAGCTATTTGATTTGAACCAAAGCCAGCTCTCTGTCTATTTGTGTTGCCATATTACTTGTTATTTAGTTTTTTTTTTTTTTTTTTTAGTTCAAAATGGTTGCGCGAGAGTGGCTGCCTTTCCAGCAGCTCCTGTATTTTGTTTTTGTACTTATTTCTTTCCTTTCCTCTTCCTTTCATAACTTTGCTGCTGTCAAATGTACATTTCTCCACTGCAAGACTAATGAAGGTAAATCCAATCCAATCCTTTCTCGCAGTTTTGGTTTGGTCTCGAACAAGACTGCTGAAAGAAATATCCACCCATCCATTTTCCAGACCGCTTTAGGGTGGCGGGTTGTGCTGTAGCCTATCCCAGGCATTTCGGGCACTTGGCGGGGGACACCCTGAATTGGTTGCCAGCCAATCGCAGGGCACACCGGGACAAACAACCATTTGCTCCCACACTGAGGACAATTTTTGAGTGTTCAATCAGCCTGCCATGCATGTTTTTGGAATGTGGGAGGAGAAAACCCATGCGGGCCCCGGGAGAACATCTCCACACTGGGAGACCAAAGCAGGACTCAAACGCTTGACCTGTGCACTGCGAAGCCGGCATGCTCATCACTTGACTACCGGGCCACCCACTGAAATAATATGAAGGACGGAAAAAAAAGGAATCAGAACGGTTCTTTTAAGTACTGTATATTGCATATACAAATTATAGTACGTGGTCTGTTTGAACAATAGACTTAAATTCAAAATTTGCCAACAGACAGTTCAGACTTGTGTCTGGTGGAGCAATTATTTGAGTTCTCACTGGAATAATAAACATCCAAAAATATTTGTTTGTGACAGCCCTATTTATTTTACATTTGTGCGGATTATATTAATTCTTCAAAATTAGCAGGGCTGTTCACAAGACTCCTTTTGTGGTGTGTCAAAATTCAATAGACATTACGAGATTTTCAATTGAGATTTTTGCTTCCCTTCAGTGAAAGCAGACAGCTCGTCTAATTTATGTTAGGCGCTGCTTCGGGATAATCCTGCTGCAACGGCGTGGCCAACATGTTACTAGTTGCCATCTCATTCATACTGGACTTGTGCCGTGGCTGTGGCGTCACACGGAAGTGCGCCTTTCAACCCTTTGAGGTCCTTGATGTCTTGCAAGTTAGACTGATTCATTCCCACACAGGCCAAGGCTATATAAGTAGCCAGCGTGGGACAGAGAGATTGGGCGAACCACGGGGTCAGACTCTCGGACTCACAGACTCAAAGAGACTTGCAAAGACCCGCACAGGCACGCTCACGCCGGGCGTCGGACGGACATCACGGCACGACTTGCTCGACTCCACGCCACGATCAAGCTCTGCACGTCACCTGCCTGGGAGATCTGACAACGAACCTACTTACAAATAAAGAGAACCATCAAACTCTTTATTTGTAAGTAGGTTCGACTTACAAATAAAGAGAACCATCAAACTCTTTATTGGCGAGCCAGCCAGGAGGATTTTTTCCCTCCTCCTCAGCCCAATCAACTCTCCAAATGGAAAGAACCAGATTTCCCAGCCGCCCGTGAACCCTGCATCTTCACAGCACGACCCCTCGAGCCGAGCTCCCGATGGGCCGCCACCACCCGAGATCGTTTCTGGACATTTCACTGTATTTTGCACCAGGAGGCATTGTGTTGCAAGTCGCTGAAAATGGACCACGTCATGGAGGTGGTTGTTCGCACTGTAAATTTCAAGAGGTCTGAACCATCGTCAGTTTGACAAACTTCTCAGCGACAGCAACATTACCCACAGCCTGCCATACCACACTTTAATGTTAGTCAGCAGCTTCAAAACAAAAGTTCTGTGATGGAATTCTACTGTTCATACAACTCCATATATTTTCAGTATGTATTGTATGTGTATGTATGTTTCATGTATGAAGTTTACAGATTTACAGGACACGTGAACACTTAATTCATTACAAATTTAGAATCACTCCCCTTAGTTTGTAAGGTGTACGCAGGGATTACATTTAGATTTTATATGTGTATGTGTAAGTGGTTTAAAAAATCCCTTTCTTTAAAAGTCTCATTTAATCTTAAAGTGCATTACTATATTTTTCAGTACAAATTAAAGTTTTGTGCCTTTGTATAATCATTGGGATCAATTGCAATGCATATTTGTGAATGATAAAAGTAAATTGCACATTTGCCTAAGGAAATATGAGGTGTTTCATGAAATGTTTTGTAAAAGGATAGTTCATTAAATGTCAATATTTTCCTAATGTTCTTGTGCTTCTTTACACCAAAACAAAGGAAATACATGGTATTTTTGCTATTTTTAGCAGAGTATGGTATAATTTTAATGGTCCGGCCCACTTGACATCTCCCTAGGCCGTATGTGGCCCGCGATGCGGAATGAGTTTGACACCCCTGGTGTAAGGTGAAAAGTGTATCTAAAAAAAATCCCATAGGAAACCATTAAAATGGGAATAATCCGTTCCCGGGTTTCCATAAAATATACTAAATAAGCCTTAAAACTACACACAACATACCTTATTCTATGTATAATAAATGTGCTATTGTATCATAAAGTCACTTTATTTACATTTGTGATGGTCATTGATGGCTTGATGGAATGGCGTTGGAGGTCGAAGGTCAAAGGGACTTGCTGTTCGGAAAGAGAGGCACATTACATGAGGACTGTAATTAATGAAATAAACTGCTGTAAAATAAAGTTTTATTTACCTTTTTGACGGTCGTTGATTGTTTATGGAATGAGAGTCACCTTCCATAAGGACTGTTGGTAACTTAACCTCTGGTGTGGCTTCTCTTCTTTTTTCTTTGGAGACTCCTCATAATTTTTTCTGATTAAAAACCTCTTAATTGACACCTGTTGCTTTCTGACTAGTAAGGTCTTACGAAGCTGAGGCATCACATTATTGTTCATCATGTTGATGATTGTCATAGCCAGTCTTTTCTGGATGGAACTGTTCGGTAAAAGCCTGCACATCATTCCACTTTGCCAACATTGCCATGATGAGCTCACTTGATGTTGCAGCCATCTCGTCCTCAGATGTTCTCATACCATCCGTTACTGGCTTTAAAATCCTCAATAAGCGCCGAACTTCCAGGTTGGCGCATGGCGATATCGGCGTGAATTAGCCGTGCTTTCTCGCATAAAATAGCTTTACTCACGCTGTCGCCGGATAGCTGCTTTTCGTTAATCCAAATTAACAGAAGTTTTTCAACTTCTTCGATTACCCGAGACCGTCGCTTTGAGAGCATGGAAACACCTTTTGCAACAGACGCACCTTTGATGACTTCTCTGTTCCGGAGAATGGTAGCCATGGTTGACTTAGCATAGCCGTGCTCGGCCACTAAATCACACAAACGCACACCTTGTTCGTGTTTTTCAGTTATCTCCTTCTTCTCAGCGACTGTGATTTTATTTTGTCTTCTTGGGCTGAACATGAGCCTGTGGTGTTTTTTTTCGGTCCCATCATAGTAAAATTATCAGCAAAAAGCTCCAAGTAGGCGATTGACATGTGCATTCAATGAGAGGGGGTGTGGAAAGTAGCGCCGGATGGAGCGCTGTTCAGTCATGTGCTTCCGCCGAAGATGACTCCACCAGCCGTGGTGTGTGTGTATTATGAAAATAGTGCTTATTATAAGGTTTAATTTTCATAAATTTGACGTTCGTAAGATAAGGTGTTTGGAAGTTGAGGTCTTGCTGTATTTTGGTTTTATGTTATCCATCTATCCATTTTTCGATCCGCTTATTCCTCACAGGTCCCGCGTGTAATGCTGGAGCCTACGCCAACTGTCTTTGGGCAGTAGGTGGGGTATGGCAGCATTCACAGAGAAACAGCTATCGACCCTCACAAGCACACCGAGGGACAATTTAAAGCGTTAAATTAGCCTTCCATTTATGTTTATGGAATGTGGTAGGAAAACTAAGCCGCCGGAGAAAACCCACGCAGGCCGGGAGAAAGATCAATCTCCACACAGGGAATTGAACCCTGTAACACCTCACTTTAAGGTTGACGTGCTAAGCATTGGCACCACCGGGTTAGCTTATATTGCATTCAAAGTTGCATAACATGAGTATTTTGCACATTTAAAAAAATGCTGTGACAGTTTATTTGACATTTGGTCATTAAAGGTACAAGTGATCTGGAGTTTATTCAAGATAACTTTGGGCCACAAATGGAACAGATCCTTAAAACCCATTTTCATTGATATTCACTATTTGTGTGCTTTGTGTTCCAGTCAATTCTTGTCCACACGCAGCTGACACCATTTGTTCACCTTCCTATGGAGCTCACGGATGTGGTGAACATCTTAGCTGACACCCGGACAGTGGTTGTTGACCGGTGCACTTGTGCGACATCGTCTGGAGGAGAGGTTCCGGAAGCCTGCTTCTTGATAATAGTGAGCGCTGTCAAGCAGCCTTCAATGTTTGTGTATCACAAACAAACACTTGTCACCATTTAATGAAACAAAGCCCCTTGAAATATACGTGGAGGTAAAACCATCGCGGCATGAACATCGGGTGGAAGCAGATGCACTTGGAACAAACACTTGCTCTATTTGATTAATTTGAATCGGCAAAGTAATTACAAAAAATTATTTGGCTGTGAAACGTCTTCAGCGACTCCGTACTCTCACTTGGGAGTGTGGTCGGATAGACTGACATGTTTTGTTTTCCAAAGTGTCAGGGAGACTGAAGCAAACTCCCGGCAAAGCCAAGGTGGGGAAAGTGCGCCATCTGGAGGTAAACAGTACGATCAAGCGATGAATGGCAAACATTTCGAGCAATCGATACAAGAAATACCGGATGAAGGTAGGAGGAAAATCATAAATGACCGATATGAATACGGTGAGTGTATCAGGAATGTATAAGGTCGGTGGTTGAATATAATTTACACACAACTGTGGAGAGAAAACGGTGACTCGAGCCATGACAGATTTTTTTCAGATGAGCTTGACATGTATTCAATCTATATTATAGATTATAGATTCTATAATCTTCATTAACATCTTTTGATCTTCGGGTCAAAATGACCCCCAACTGTGTTAAAAATGTCCAAAACACCCTAAATTATCTATTTTTAACTTGAAATTTTATGACTTTTCCTAGATTACCCCCAACTATAGAAACATGGAAATTTCGTTTTTATTCCAATCCTTCCTTTGAACCAGGGGTCTGAAACTTAATTGACCCGGGAGACGCTGGAGGTAGAGGCTGGGTGAGGCTGGGCCGCATCAGGATTTCCACAAGAAAAGCACAGATAAAACATTCCAATGTTGTCAAAATCTTTATTTTTAACATACAAAAAAAAATAAATCTAAATGGAAAAATGAATAAAAAATAAATTAACCAGCAATAAATAAATCAAATGATTATAATATCATAAAGCAGATACAGACGACTGAAAAAACCACAGGAAAACTAATTATTATAATAAAGTTTCAAATGTCTGTATTCACAGTTCTTTAACCTTTAACTTTCTTAACATAAATAAAATATTGAACATGAACTGTCCAAAACATGGCTTCTATTGCCTACTTGTTCAGCTCCACACACAAGTTTCATTCATATCAATCATGCGGGCCGCACTAACATTAATCTTTCATCTCAAGGCGGGCCGCAAAATATTCTTTCGGGGGCACCATTTGGCTCGCGGGCCGCGAGTTTGAGATCCCTGCTCTGAACCATCCTTTGAGCTTCAGGTCAAAATGACCCAAAACTGTGTTGGAGATGTCCAAAAAACAACCTAAATTATATATTTTTAACTTGAATTTTTATGACTTTTCCTAGATTACCCCCAACTATAGAAACATGCAAATTTCGTTTTTATTCCAATTTCCAATGAAGCTGGACAAAAGAAAAGGTACAGAGACGGTATTCAGGTCAAAATGACCCATGAGGCAAATTGAGTTGAAATTATGGTAATAACGTTTTTTACACACCACATAATGTGTCAATGTTTTTTAGTTGTGTCTCAAAACAATTAGTTGTACATGTGATAAAGACAGTCGCAGACATAAATGAAAATGAGGAGGAATATAACCGAGGGTATCATCAATCATATTCATGACCCTCATTGTACTTAAATTCTACCTGTTTGTCAAGCTAGCAATAGAAAAATAATTCTGAGATGATAAATCCGAAGGGTTCTCTCAAATATGGATACATCTGGAAAAAGAGGAATGTGACCGACTGCAGGCCTACATAGGGCTACGAATCTTAGCATGTGATTGGGAGATCGATCAACCTGACCTGATACATCATAATAAGACCAAGAGGAGGGTGTCACTGGAAGCTAGGAAATGCCCTTGTAATTCCACACATTGAAGGAATATAACGTGTCCCAGGCACAGGAGCCTGAGCAGCAGTGGTGAAAGCTATTCAGACTGTAGGAGCTGCTGAGAAAACTGAGGATCCAGCTACCACAGCCAGTTCCTCAGCTTGGGCAAGTAAGAGAAGAGACGGCAGTTCCGCCCTCAAAAGAATGACTGTAAAATACTGTACATACTGTGTCTTCTTCTTTTCCTTTTGGCTTTTCCCACAGCGTTTACGTCGGATGCCCTTCCTGAGACAACCCTCTGTATTTATTCGGGCTTCGGACCAGCACAAGAAGACACTGGTTTTTGTCCACTTGCGACTACTGTGTGCTGTTGGTTTAAGAAATATTTACACAAAGGATGTATACTGACATACTCCTACATCTGCAATTATTTGAATGGGTAAATTTTGTTTCATATTTTTGTCTTGTAATGTATTATTCAGTATTGTTCTAAATTGTTCATTAGAGGCGAAAAAAAGCTTTGTCATTGAAATGCAAAAAAAATCATCTAAAAATCATTTTCGCACATTTTTTTCCTTTTCTGGAGCTATACAAATACAAGTGAGGGGAGAGAACTACATCGCATAGTGTGGTGAAGGACACGTTTCTTCAAGCAAAATTAAATTTTGTGTTGAAAATTTTCATTTAGTTGCTTATTTGGTGGGTTTCCTGAAGACGAGTCATTTTGACCCAAAGGACACAGGGTGTGTACAGAAGATTAGAACAACGGGAGGGTTAAATTCATTTTCACTTTTAGCCTTCCCCAAAAGAAGTCAAAAGGGAGAATATGTTCTTGACGAGGGGACTACAAACTTCATTGTTTCCAGTCCTTGTGGGCACCCTGTTGTGTACTGTAGCTCCAAATTAACTTTGACATGAGTACAGTGTTTACTTTTTTTTATTGGCGGTAAAATAATTTATGTTGGCCTGTTTGAATGTTACCTAGTTAAAAAAAAGCATCATGTGGACCTTTTGGAAGGGACGTCAGGGTCGCGACAACGTATAGGTACGACACGGTCGTTAACATCCACGATGCAAGTCGAGGATCCCTGAGACTCGGTACAATATAAAATATCTGCTTACCGGAAAGAGAAGAAAAATAAACCTTTGACGGAGCACTCAGAAAACTCCGCTTTGAGCAAACGCTGGCATAAATCGATACCTTCACCCATTTTTTGGATATTGCCACGGGATTTAGCAATTTCGCTCAACGTTTAATTCCCTGAACTAATAAATTAACGAGCTCAACCTGGGTCGTTGCAATGGCAGAAAGCGGAAGTTATTATCGACTGGCGAATGACTCATTGACCTAAGATAAGTGGACCTTTGGGTGATATGGTTTTGGCTCACACCACATCGTTTTGACAACACGTCTCCCCCCACAAAAAAATATTCACGTGAAACAACTAGTGCTGTCAATCTCTTTACTGCGGTTGCCATGCAACAAAAACCAGCGCACATGGGGCGTTCATGAACACTTCTGACTGTCGGAAAAACTCCCGGTCAATACTTCCTATGCAGAATTTTGGATACATCATCGAGAATCGGGTTGCTTGCTGACCCATTTATTTGATAATAGTGGACTAATTATTTACACTTGTGGTAATTTTACTGAAAATAATGCACAAGTTCTGTAAAAATGATAATACTTTTCAAACGAATTCAGAATGTGAGCATTTTAGCGATTTAAAAAAAAGTCTAATTAACCAATACCATCCACGGGAAAAAAAAACTCGAGTCTTGGCACGTAATGTACATTACGTCATTGTCCAAAATGTCTTGAATACACGAAAACTTTGCGCAGTCATGTTTTATTTCATAGAAAAAGACCAAGAAGAAGAACAATACGGAGACCTCGAGCAAAATGGGCTGCTATATTCTCAATTTTTTTATTTACTCAAACTTAAAACATCCTGCTTCCTGAAAGGAGAGGCACGGGTGACTAGATTCCGCATTACGTCACCTCGTAAAGGCCACCCGTGCGCGTGTGCGCGCTTTGTAAAGCGCGAACATTCCCGACAACACAAGCGAGTAAGACGAGAGGGGTACGACCGCTTGTAGCGATGCGTCGTCCGGTCATGAGGGAAGCGGAATAGCGAGCTGCAGGACACGATCGGCTGTATTGGTGGTGGGATTCCCGGCGGGGGACGATGTGGCGTGACATCGGAAAACACTGTGGTAAGTGGCCGTGCAGCTGGAGTCAAATCGCCACCTTAGCAAGGGACTGTTCCGACTGTGGTATGACACTACGCAGTGTTAAATGACCCTTTTACATCGATATAAACACTGGAATGGTGCGTTTAGTGTAACACACAGGTGTCTCCTGCAGGATGCATGCTGAGCCTGTGAGTAGGCGCCTGTTGCCTTTCTCGCTGCATGCCCTTTTACCTTTTGACCATAATGGTTACTGGGGATTTTTTACGCGTTTCTCCCTGTGCACAAGCCAATTGTTGTTGCTTTTATTTTCAAGTGATTTCACAAGCATTACTTTGATCCAATAGTTGCATACTTGAATGTGTTTGCCACAATCTTTTTGCAAACAGAATGTGCCTTTCTGTTGCTGGTCCCACTCTCTGGAATGACCTGCCACTGAACATTCGGCAAGCCTACTCGCTGCCCATCTTTAAAACACGTCTCAAAACTCACTTCTACTCTTGGGCATTCAACTCAGCATGATTCCGACTTGATCTTTATTTCACTCCCTGGTGCTTTCTACTATCTTTGTGACTGCTTTATTTCCTGCATATGTTAAGCGCTGAGCCTTGAACTGCCAGGCAAGAGGCAGAGAGAAGACCAAAGTGGAGGTTAATGGAGTTGTCAGAGAGGACATGAGGGTAGCTGGTGTGACAGAAGAGGATGCACAAAATGGGGTTAGAGTCCAGGGATGGGCAAACTACGGCCCGCGGGCCACATACGGCCCATTAGGCTTTTTAATCCGGCCCATTAGGCTTTTTAATCCGGCCCATCGAATTTGTCCAAATTATAGTAAAAAACAGTGTCTGAAACTCATGACAAAAAGGTAGCGGACAAAAGAGCAGACAACTCTGAAAAGTTACCTGCACCGTTTTTCACAACTTGAAACACAATAAAACCAGCAATAGCAAAAAAAACCATCGTCACAAAGTAATAAGTTTTTTATATTAATTAAGGCAGTACCTACCACAAATGTTACCTTGCTTAATTTACGGTAAATGTCCAAGGCTGCAGATTGCGCTGCAGTAGTCATTTGTCACCATGGGGCACAATGCAATGTTTGCATTGCTAGCTACAAGCCACTAAGCCCCTTTCATAACTCTCACGTACACTTTACAGTCACGGTTTGATATAAATTTACGTTTTTTAGCGTCACACATGTTGTTAGCTTCTTTTGAATCTTTCTTCTGGGCTTAGGTTCTGTGCATCTATTTTGGAAAATCATATGCAAATAACCTTATAACGCTTGCGAAAGTCCAGAAGAAAGAAGCAGACTTCCAATTGGCTGCCGTGCCGAGTATGCAAATTTCAACTGCAGGTAGCCTATGTCTGTGTGCTTGGCGACAGTACACGTGTACTGTTAGCGCGTGAAGGCGAGGGCGTCCGTGGCGAGTATGTAGAGTGCGCGGTCAGGACAATCCATCCATGATTTAGCGGAGTTTAACACAAGTAGGTATTATTGAGCTTTAATATTTCGTTGTGTAATAATGTGTTTTGAATGTTGAAAGTGATTCCATTTTTCAATAAATGTTGATTTCTTAACTTTGCACCGTCGATTGAAACTTATTAATAACAGACGCAATCTTGATGAATCACAGTGCATATGTTATTTTAATCTATTTCCATTTCCTCCTCCCAGTATCTGCGAAATAGTCTGTAAATGCCATATCTTGCATATTCCTTGAGACAAATTTATTAATTGATCAGGGATATGTTTCACAGTAGAAAGACAGTTAATAAATTGGGTTGTAGTGTTCTTACTGTGCTATGAGGTTTGTACACACTACGTTTAAAGGACAACCGGCACCCTTTTTTTTGTTTCCTACTGACATCAGAAAAACGTTTGATAGCATCTAAAATACCAAAAACACGCAGGGTGATATTTTTAGTCAAATGAAAAACACCAATAAAAATGACTTCAAAATGAATCCGGAAATGGCCAGTTTCAGAAGGTCCCACCCCCTTGTTCGTGACGTCACGCCAAGATGTCTTGCCTTGCTCGAGAATCAAAACAATGGCTTCAGATTCGGAGAAGATGCTTTCTTGTTACTCATCCAGTTATGAATATGATTCAAATAGTTCTGAAGAGGAAAGCATAAATGTTTGCAATTGATTAAAGAAGTCCTTCCATCTCATTTTGAGGCATCTGGATTCCAATGTAGCGCCCAGAAAATGCACAAGATAGCACCCAAGCACCGTTGGAAATGGGCTGATTTGTCTGCTGGGAATTTGTGTCAGCTAGTATCAAATAGTAGTCTTGGTGCAACACACAACGATTCACCATCACATTATGTCGATGAGAAGGTTTCTTCAGCCGTCATCTGTACAAATTTGAAGGTTTCGGACGTTTCGCCTTCCATCCAAGAGGCTTCGTCAGTGAACTAAAGTCTGACTGGTCGTGTCGGCCCTATTTATATATCCCTAATGTCCAGACATGGTGGCGCCGGACACAGCTATGATAGGTCCCTACTCTCAGGTTGAGGGGGGCAGAGGACCACTCCCTGTGGCCCCACTGATTGTTCCTACATTCCTGACTAACGACTGGCCTATTTGCCCCACTCCCACCGGTATCACCTCATCAGCATAACGAATGTTGCCTAACCTGTTTTGCCTAAGCAGGCTATTGTATGAACGATCCAAATTGAACCTCACCCCACCAGACCGGTTTAGTGAAGGATTTTGTTGTTTTATAAGAATCGCTTCTTTTACCCCCCTTTCAAACCATCTACGTTCTTTCGCTAAGATTTTAACCTCATTGTCGTCAAATGAGTGGTTGCTAGCTTTTAGATGCAAATGTACTGCCAATTGAGGCCTACTAGTATTATCCCTGCGATGTTGATAAAGTCTTTTTTTGAGAATTTGTTGAGTCTCCCCAATGTAATGCTCTTAACAATTTTCATTCTTACAATGTACGGAATAAACTACATTACTTTGTTTTTCATTTGGTAGCCTATCTTTTGGATGCACTAATTTTTGCCTTAACGTGTTTATCGGTTTGAAATAAGTAGGAATTTTATGTTGCCAAAGGACTCTTTGTAATTTTTCAGAAACTCCTGCAATGTAAGGTACTGCTACTCCTCTTCTTTTTGTATCTTGAGAGTTATTGGTTTCATTCCCTATTCTTTCTTTCTGACATTTGTTATGTAGGATTTGAATGTAGGAACAATCAGTGGGGCAACAGGGAGGGGTCCTCTGCTCCCCCCAACCTGAGAGTAGTGACCTATCATAGCTGTGTCCGGCGCCACCATGTCTGGACATTAGGGATATATAAATAGGGCCGACACGACCAGTCAGACTTTAGTTCGCTGACGAAGCCTCTTGGATAGGAGGCGAAACGTCCGAAACCTTCAAATTTGTACAGATGACGACTGAAGAAACCTTCTCATCGATGGACCACTCCTGTACGACTGAGAGCTTGAACAGACATCACATTATGTGTTTTCCTTCTAATTTTGCCATCAACATGGATCAACACGAAGTTTTCAGACCAAACAAAGTACCGCAAAATGTATTGTGTGTCGCTTTCTCGGTCAGGGTCCAAACGTGACGTCACATGGGGATCGTCATCAACTCGAAAACAAAACAACTCGAAGACTTCATGAATATTCAGCGCACGTCTTAAAACGTAAACTATAGCTATATGCTGTGGAATCTTTGTAAAATACGCCCAGTCAAAGTCATTCGAAGTGATTTTATAAATTATGGACATAACTTGTTCGGAGGCGTCGGTTGTCCTTTAATTTTTTAGGTTTAGTATTTCCGGCCCAAACACTCCCTCCAAATGCTCCTGGCCCGACCCCTCTGTAAAATTTAAGAACCCATTGCGGCCCGCGAGTCAAAAAGTTTGCCCACCCCTGGGTTAGACTGTTAGTTTCTGTCTGGTCAAAAATAGTGATATAACAATGAATAAAAACATCACTATCAATGTCCTTTTCTGACTATGAGTAACGTGGTTGTGTTGGTTTGACTCACACACTTTTCAGCTGAAAATAACAGACAATTTTGATGACTCTACTGCTGCGTCACTCACTTTTTTTCTTTTTGTTGTTATATTGCGGGACACAAATTCAAAGCATAATTACTACACGTACAATCACAGGCGGTAGACTTTTCACATATCCGATGGGCTGGATTGGATTGGCAGATATTTTGCAGTTTGTGCAAAATCAGGGATCAATCAATGGGGTGTCACATTGGTCGACTAGTTGACCCCTGCGCCTCACAATGCGCCTCACAATGCAGAGATGCGGGGTTTGATCCAACCTTCCTGTGTGGAGTTTGCCTATTCTCCTCGTGCCTGTATGGGTTCTATCCAGATTCTCTGGTTTCCTCTCACGTTCAAAAAACATGCATAGCAAGTTAATGGAAACCATTCAATTGTCCCTTGATGTGAGGGTGCACACGGGTGGTTGTTAGTCTCTGTGTCCTCTACTGACAAAATATTCAGGGTGTACCCCGCCCACGTCCCAAAGACAGCTAGTATAGGCCCCAGCATGCCTGAGATTGTCCTGAGGATAAACAGATTAGAAAATAAATGGACGGGTTTGAATGTCCGTCAATTATATGCAATGTTTTGCTCTTCGTGGGGTCCTCAATACTCACATTGTTAGAGACTAGATAGATTACACTGGTCTTTGAATAGATTGGTTAAATATTTGTTTTAATTCCCTTATACATTGCTTTGCTTCCCTTATACATTGCTTTTTGATCATCAGCGCTATATATATATATATATATATATATATATATATATATATATATATATATACATATATATGCATGTTCCCCGGGCCCGCGTAAGTTTTCTTCGGGTCCTCCGGTTTCCTCCCACATTCCAAAAACATGGCAGGCAGATTGAACGCTCCAAATTGTCCCTAGGTGTGAGTGTGAGAGTGACTGTTGTTTGTCTTTGTGTGCCCTGTGATTGGCTGGCAACCAATTCAGGGTGTCCCACACCTTGTGCCGGAAGACAGCTGGGATTGGCTTTTTCTGTGTTTTCTATACTGTATATCCATCCATTTTCCGTACCGCTTATTCCTCATTAGGGTCACCCCCCACGACCCTAATGAGGAATAAGCGGTACGGGAAATGGATGGATATATAGAAAACACTGAAAAAGTGGTGGACAGAAAAAGTTCCCCAATTCTGTAATGATCCACATGAAACTTTGTCCGCATATTTTTCAATGTAAAAAAAAAAAATCTGGCTCTGCCTCCATTGCCATGGATTTGCCCGTGAGACTGTTGATGGTTGATGATATGTATGAGGCATTTTTCTCTTTTAAGAGCATGTCTTTTCCAATGTTCTAATGCTGTGAGTAACAAAGTAAGAGAGAGCAAGAGAGCGAGCGAGACAGAGAGAGAGAGAGAGAGAGAGAGAGAGAGAGAGAGAGAGAGAGAGAGAGAGAGAGAGAGAGAGAGAGAGAGAGAGAGAGAGAGAGAGAGAGAGAGAGAGAGAGAGAGAGAGAGAGAATATTTGACGTAGGCTAGTTTGGGTGGGAGAGACATGTGCGTTGGGCATTTGCCAGGAACGGGTTTAGGGTTTTGCAACTGGAGCACCCGTAAAGCTGCACAAGAATGTGGAGCCTTCTCATTTGATAGTTAAAGATAGATGCAATCCGGCCCATGTCCTCGACATGTTCTAATTTCAGACACGTCTTCAGTGCAGCAGTCTCTTTTCTTTTGTCGTAATGCTTCTTCCTTAAGACAGCGATTTGGCCTTGCGTGCGCTTCTCTCCATCAGGAGTTTGTAATAAGTCCTGACAAGGCAAGCGGAAGGAGGCGCAGCATGGTGTTTTATGAGAGGTACAGTACAGTACGCTGCGATGTGTTTTGGCGGCTTTAATATCGACTCATGGGCGAGATTGTATCAATCTCTATTATTTGCCAGAATGATAACAGTCTGACGAAGGTCACGTGGCTGGCATATAAGGTGAGAGCGCTACTATCATTGTTAAGATATTAAAAGCGCATATGTGTTTCTATTCACTCACAAGAGAAATGATGAATGGGGCAAGCTGGCAGTGTGACATTGGCCTAGTGGCTGCTGGCAGCGTTCTGACATATCCACATCCCAACGCACATTGACCATGGCCTCACTATGAATCAAGCACGACTTCACGGCCGTGTCTTGTCCTAAAATGATGCTTGTGATAATCAAAACAGATTTTCTGCTGTGTTTAGCCTTGAGGGTCCTCGGCTTTAGTATTTCTGCCTCATAGTACAGACTTCATGAGTTCAAGTCTCAGCCCTGGCCTTGCTGTGTTGCATTTGCCCGATGTCCTACATTCGTAAAGGTATTTTGGTCGATGAAAGACTCGAAATTAGATGTGAATTTTGCTTTTTTTTTCGTGTCCTGGTTTCTTTTTATTTTTGCTTTGTGTCCATTGTTGCACTTTAGTATGATAGTTTCTTCAGCTATTTTTTACGGTAGATAGTAAAAAAAGGGGACAAGGTCACACACGGTCCAATCTGGGACAATGAACCAGCCCTGTAAATCATCATTCTTAAACTGTCACCATAATCACAACACCACCACTGTCAAGGTGGCATTTGAACAGCTTTTAAATACACCATACAAATGTTGAAAGAAATAAATTGCTTATTGATGACCTAACATAAAGATGATCACATGAAGCCAAAACTTCTGTATTTTCATTCTTTCTGATTAATGTTGAGATAATGTTACTTGCTTTTCTCAATTTTGATCCTATTCCAGATAATACCCCCTTTATTGCACTGGAATTCAAGGGTTCCACATAACAAATAAACCCATTATTTCTCCCTTAGAATTACGCACAAGACGTGTTTTATTGACATTGAACATATTTTTTAACACTAGCTCATCCCACCCGTTTGAAGGCTTTTGATGAGCAGGTTGGCATTTAACATAGCAATACGATGATGGCTGAAGAGACCTTTTCATCGATTAACAGCAACTTTCACCACAAGTTAATGAATAATCTGGAGAATGTGTCATCCACCGTTGGGCCGTAGATGAAAAGCGAGGTTCTCACCAACGGTTGGATTTTGATGTTGCCATTTCGAGCTTTGCGATGTAATTATGGAGGTTGCTTGAGTAATTATGGAGGTTGAGAATCAATGTAGACAATGCAGTTGTGCTCATAAGATTACACAACTGCGAGCACAACTGTGTGTTGGACAACTGAGTTGTTCCTGAAAACCAATTATTTACTTTCTCTGCTTTGACGTGTGTGTTGTGTGTTAGCGTAGTAGCAACTGTAGCAAGAAAACCAACAAGCAATTACCGTGTGTGTTTTATCGTGGAAGCTCCCATCTAATAACCCAATCTGTGGCTTGCTCAAATAGTTCCAATGTCAACAAAAATATTCCATAGGAAGTAATCCATCCATCCATTTTCCAGACCGCTTAGTCCTCATTAGGGTCGCAGGGGGTGCTGGAGCCTATACCAGCCACCTTTGGGCACTTGGCGGGGGACACCCTGAATTGGTTGCCAGTCAATCAGTGGGCACACAGAGACAAACAACCATCTTCACTCACACTCACACCTAGGGACTATTTGGAGTGTTCAATCAGCCTTCCACGCATGCTTTTAGAATGTGGGAGGAAACCGGAGGACCTGATGAAAACCCACACGGGCCCAGGAAGAACAGAATGAAAGAAAATAATGTCAAGTGAATTGATTGATTCTTGAAAATTGCAGTGGGACCTTGGCTTACGCTCTTAATTGGTTCCCAGACAGAGTGTGTAAGGCGAAAAGTGTATATCCCAAAATGTAATTTGCCATAGGAAACCATTAAAATGAGAGTAATCTATTCCCAGGTCTCCATAAAATATAATTTTCAACTAAATAAGCCTTAAAACTACACACAATATACCTTATTCTATGTATAATAAATGTGCTATTGTATTGTAATGAAAGAAATACACTCCACTGGAAAATAAAGTCGTTTGATTTACCTTTGTGATGGTCGTCGATAGCTTGATGGAATGGGGTGGGAGGGAGGAGGGGCCGGGTGGTGGGGGGAGGGAGGGCGTTACTTTATGGACTGTTGGTAACTCAACCTCCGGTGTGGCTTCTCTTCATTGCTTCTTCTGAGACTCTTTATCATTTTTGCAGACTAAAAACATCTTAATTGACACCTGTTGCCTTCTGACTTGTAAGGTCTTACGAAACTGAGGCATCAGATTATCATTCATCATGTTGATGATTCTCATAGCCACAGTCTTTTCTGAATGGAACTGTTCAGTAAAAGCCTGCACATCATTCCACTTAGCCAACATTGTCTTGATCCTCTCACTTGATGCTGCATCCGTTGCCAGCTTTAAAATCATCAATAAACGGCGAACGTTCAGGTTGCCGCATGACGATATCAGAGTGAATTTGCTGTGCTTTCTCGGATATAATTGCTTTATTCACGCTGTCGCCGGGTAGCTGCGTTTCGTTAATCCAAATTAACAGAACTTTTCAACCTCTTCTATTAACCGAGACCGTTGCTTTGACAACACGGAAACACCTTTAGCCACACACGCACCTTTAATAGCTTCTTTGTTCCAAAGGATGGTAGCAATGGTGGACTTAGCATGTTGCTACTGGGTCGTTAAGTCAGACAAACGCACACCTCATTCGTGTTTCTCAATGACGTCCTTCTTCTCCTCGACTATAATTTTGTTTTGTGTCGAGCCCCACCACAAGCCTGTGTTGGGGTCCGTGATAAATCCTTGAAGACGAACGACGTGTGCACTCAGAGAAAGGCGGTGTGGAAAGGTAGGCCGGCTGTGGCGCTGTTCCGTCATGTGGTTTGTTGTTTTTCTGCCGAAAATTACTCCGCCAGCAATGGTGGGGCCGCGCTCCATGTGTATCCCGAAAAGTAGTGCGTATGCCAAGGTTTAATTTTCATAAATGTAACGTTCGTAAACCGAAAAGTTCGTAAAGCAATGTGTTCGTAAACCGAGGTCCCACTGTAAGTGAAAATTTTAAGTGACATTTTGAATAGACTGTGGGTTATGGAGCAGCCGCAGTTTTTGGCATGTACCATATGTGCGGCCGTAGAATGCAACAATTTTGGCAACAATATTTCCATGAGTTATTTTTTTGTGAATTTTATATACTAAAAGACTTGTGTTTTTTTAATCGTATTTGTTTCCTTAATCGTAAATATTCTTTGCTGCACTGCAATTTTATTTGTTTTTGAAGTTCATATTATAAATATAACACAACTCTCAACTCAACTGAATAGGATTTATGTGCTCCCTCTTACGAGTACCAGTCAAGAGGCGAGCAGTAGCATTCTGGACCAGATAGAGACGCTTAATGAAGGATTGGCTGTAAAGTGCACTATTGTATAGTAATCGAGCGGGGATGTGACAAAGGCATGAATTCCTGTCTCATGGTGTTAATGATAAAGAAAAGATGAGGTCCATCTCAGTGTGTTTATGATGGCTGTGTGTGTATTGTGTCGGATGGGGGCGCCGGGTCATTTAGGCCATGATGAAGGAGTTCATAAAAAAATAAAACCACTGAAATTCCATTTTGAAGACACATAACTGAAGATAAACGGGAACGTGTTTGCAGAATAATAATAATACTGTCACTATTCTTTCATCACTATTGCCAGATTAAAAAAGGATTCCAACTCCAACTAGCGGACGAAAAACCACCGTTTTTTTTAACTCATTCTCTGCCAAACATGCAAAAATTTGTCTACTTCAGTGCCAGGGTTTTTGTCATTTTTACTCAAATTGCAGGACCCACAGAATATTTGAGTCATTCATACAGCGTTAGAAACCTTAGACTCACTTCTTTTATTAGAAAATGGGTAATTCCTAAGTTATATGGGTCTTGAGTTGTCTGAACTTGAAATGGAGGAGGCTGTACAAAAGGCAGATGCTGCCCCCTCGTGGCCAGAGGTCTGACCTGTGCTTTATCGGCAAGCAATAAAAACCAAAACCCGAAAAAAATTCAGTTCATATTTTCAATTCCCGAATAAAATTGGAAATGGCAGTGAATGAGTTAATTGTAACAATACTGCTATAATTATCTGGTCTTGAATGCAGCGTGTACGTTCACCTTTGTTGTGTACAATAACTGTGTGTATGTACTTGATATTTACTCGATGTAAGCAATGCAATTGACAATCATACAATGAAGAATTTCGGTGTACATATTGCTTATATTTTACAAAGCAGACAGACCCTTCCCTATGCCATAGTCTGTTCCATTTCTGTACCTTGTGACGGCTTTCATAATTAGCCAAATTAAAATGAAAAAAAAAACACAATTTTTGAGTGCATTTTGTAGATGCTTCCCGAGTTGAACTCCAAAGAGATTTTCTGACATGTCTTGTGTCGTGCGGCGATACAGCAAGCAGGTGGAAAGAGGATAAAAGTTCACTCAGCTAGATGCAGGAAGGGTATCGTGAGTTTTCTTTATTTGAAGTTGATATCAGCTTTCAACAGACCACAGGTAACACCGCTCTCCAGCTTGTCCTTTGTCCCTCTTCTTCCTCCTCGAAGTGACTGGCTCAGTCTAGTTTTAAAGGTGCTTCACCTGAGCTTCTGGCCAATCAGATCCCAGCGGTAATTGGCCATTCCCAGGTGGTTGCAATCACCTTCTCAATCAGTCTCAATCAATTAGTGGTCGCCCAACTCTACTGTTTTGGATGGGGAGAAATGCGCACCTTTCTCCCATCCAAAATCCAGAACACACAAAATTATTTAACATTTCTTTTGGCATCATGACATCATTCACACCCTCTCCTCAGAGTTCAGACATTCTTGACAAATAATCAGCTATGACATTTTTCTTACCCTGGCAATGCTCAATGGTGAACTGGTATGGCTGAAGGGCAAGACACCACCGCAGTATCCTCGCATTCTGGTGTTGCATGGAGTGCATCCACTTCAGGGCGCGATGGTCAGTCTGTAATCTGAATTCCCGTCCTAGGAGGTAGTAACGGAGTGAGTCAATTGCCCACTTGATGGCTAGGGCCTCCTTCTCAATTGTGGAGTATTTCTTCTCCCTCTCATAGAGTTTCCTACTCAGGAACAGGATGGGTCTCTCTTCTCCAGCACTGCCCTGTACCAGAACGGCGCCGAGACCAACATCCGAAGCATCCACCTGGACTAGAAACTCCTTGGCAAAATCTACACTCTGTAGGACAGGAGCTTGAATGATAAAATATTTCAAGGCCCTAAAAGCTTGGTCACATGCTGCTGTCCATGGTAGAGGTGATTTGATGTTCTTTCTTGTCAGGTCGGTTAAAGGAGCAGCTAATGTAGCAAAGTGTGGAATAAACCGCCTATACCAACCAATCAGCCCAAGAAATGACCTCAATTGCTTCTTGGTCTGGGGAGGTGGTATCTTCTCCACGGCCTTCACTTTCTCCACCTGGGGCTGAATCTTTCCTTTCCCAATCAAATGTCCCAGGTAACGCACCTCTTCTTGTGCCCAGGAGCATTTTTGCTCATTAATTGTGAGTCCAGCCGCTTGTATTTTCCCAAGGACGGTCTTGATGTGCAGGAGATGGTCCTCCCAACCTTCACTGTAGATCACGACGTCATCAAGATAGGCAGCTGAGAAACTGGAACAGTCCTTCAGGATAATATCCATTAATCTTTGAAAGGTCGCTGGTGCTCCATGCAGACCAAATGGTAAAACTGTGTAGTGGAAGAGCCCTAACCCCGGAATCTGAAAAGCTGTGTATTCTTTGCAGGTGGGATCGAGAGGGACCTGCCAGTATCCTTTACACAGATCCAGCGTTGTAATAAATTTCGCTCGCCCCAATCTCTCCAGCAGCTCATCAATACGAGCCATAGGGTAGGAGTCAAAACATGAGACACTATTGAGCTTTCTCATGTCTGAGCAGAATCGTAGTTGAGCGGTGTCCTTTTTAGGTACTAACACTATTGGGTTAGACCACTCCTTTCCACTCCAGCAAGGCGTAACGATCCCACCACTGCCACCAATTGTCGTGCGGCGATACAGCAAGCAGGTGGAAAGAGGATAAAAGTTCACTCAGCTAGATGCAGGAAGGGTATCGTGAGTTTTCTTTATTTGAAGTTGATATCAGCTTTCAACAGACCACAGGTAACACCGCTCTCCAGCTTGTCCTTTGTCCCTCTTCTTCCTCCTCGAAGTGACTGGCTCAGTCTAGTTTTAAAGGTGCTTCACCTGAGCTTCTGGCCAATCAGATCCCAGCGGTAATTGGCCATTCCCAGGTGGTTGCAATCACCTTCTCAATCAGTCTCAATCAATTAGTGGTCGCCCAACTCTACTGTTTTGGATGGGGAGAAATGCGCACCTTTCTCCCATCCAAAATCCAGAACACACAAAATTATTTAACATTTCTTTTGGCATCATGACATCTTGGGTTTGAGCTACAAATGTCCATGATGGAATGTCAAAATTTCATTTTAGCACAGTTTAAAAAAGCTAAAAAGTTTGAACATCTTTTACTTGCATAAATCTGACCTGGCCAATATGTCGAAAGCAGTGGTTCCTAACCTTGGTTTGATCGAAACCGAGAGCTTTGAGGAATCCGTCTCAGGGGTTCGATGGAGTCTTTGCCATGGAGATGACATCGCGGGCAACTGGATCAGCTTCTCTCTCTCCTGAGGAAAGAAATTTCATCTGTGCTGTATGTTGCACATGTAGCACATTTAACAATATGGTGCCATGAACATGAAGACACAACCGACTCAACATGTTGATTAGTTATATGACATGCTTGCTTGGCTATACACTGGCTGGTTAATTTTGTGCACAGTTAAAACGCATACATGTTATACTTTTACGAATTGTGTTTACTTTTTTCTATTTTTAATACATGCATTTTGAATTCCTAAAAATAAAAACATTTTTATTTTTCTCTAATGGAGAATTAGGTGAATGTGCATATGAACCGGTTGGGTTCGATACCTCTAACAAGGTTAATAACCACCCTTCTAAACTCTTCGTAAACTCTTCGTAAACTGTGTAAACCCATCTTAACATATTACCACATTCCTTTTCCACGTCAATTGGGGTTCAAAGAGCCACAAGTGACTGCTGGCATTAATTGGGAGACAAAAAGCAAACCTGCTGATTTTAAATCCCGTTTTTTGTGTAATTGCCATGCGTGTCTACAGAATATAGCTAATTACTGTCAAAGTCATATAAAATAGAATGCCAGAATGATTATATTAAGGCGATCGACCAAAGAAAATGACCATCCTCATTAGGTACATCTCCTAAATTATATTTGTGATTAGAAAAAAACTGACTTAAAGTGTGCTGAAACTGCAAAAAAATTTAAACCGGAAGTGGCCAGTTTCAGAAGGTCCGGCCCCCTTGTTCGTGGTGTCACGCCAAGACGTCTTGCCTTGCTCGAGAATCAAAACAATAGCTTCAGATTCAGAGAAAATGCTTTCTTGTTACTCATCCAGTTATGAATATGATTCAAATAGTTCTGAAGAGGAAAGCATACATGTTTGCAATCGATTAAAGAATTTATTCCGTGTCATTTTGAGGCATCAAGGGGGGAAATGTCGCACCCAAAAAAAAAGGCAGAAGATGGCGAAAAAGCTCTGTGTGGAAATGGTCTCAACATTTGTGTCAGAACACACAAGGATTCACCATCACATTATTTATGTGTTTTCCTTCTAATTTCGCCCCCAACACGGATCAACACGAAGTTTTCAGACCAAACAAAGTACCGAAAAATGCATTGACGTGATTAAGTGAGGACTCGTTCTCGCTCCAGAAAAGCGCAGTGCTGGGAACAGCACGGATACTGCGCAGAACCCTCAAGCTTCCTGGCCTCTGGTACAGGACCCAAGCTAAAATGGGGGACAGACACCACCCATGAGGGGTGAGACGAGGATTATATACCGAGATATCCGATGTTGTTCCCGGGATCTGTTGCAACCACTCGTCGAGTTTGGGGGTCACTGCCCCGAGTGCTCCGACCACCACAGGCACGACTGTCACCTTTACCTTCCAGGCTCTCTCCAGCTCCTCTCTGAGCCCTTGGTATTTCTCCATTTTCTCATGTTCCTTCTTTCTGATGTTTCCATCACTTGGGACCGGTACATCCACGACAACGGCTTTCTTTTCCCCTTTATCTATGACCACGATATCTGGTTGGTTGGCCATTACCATCTTGTCGCTCTGTATCTGGAAGTCCCACAGGATCTTTGCTCGGTCATTCTCTACTATATACTACTTCTCTACTATATATCTACTATTCTCTACTATATATATATATATATACAGTAAAGTCTCGTTATATCGATATCGGATATATCGATAGTCCCGGTTATATCGATACTATTTCTATGCACGCACGGAGAAAATTACATGCAAACAGGGTCGGATATATCGTTAGTCCCGGTTATATCGATATTTTTTCGGACTCCCTTGAATATCGATATAACGAGACTTTACTGTATATATATATATATATATATATATATATATGTATATGTATGTGTATATATGTGTATATGTATGTGTATATATGTGTATATGTATGTGTATATGTGTTTGTGTATAGACAGTATATGTGCATATGTATATACGCATGTATGGATATATATATATATATATATATATATATATATATATATATATATATATATATATATATATATATATATATATATAGTATATAGTATAGTATATAGCCAGCATCTTACACCCTGCAGTTACGTGTTGGATTGTCTCAGGAGCCTCTTTGCACAACCTACACCTTGGGTCTTGTCTGGTGTGGTATATCCCTGCCTCTATGGCTCTGGTGTTCAGGGCCTGCTCTTGGGCAGCCAGGATGAGTGCCTCAGAGATGGACGAGATGCGATATATATATATATATATATATATATATATATATATATATATATATATATATAGTAAAGTCTCGTTATATCGATATCGGATATATCGATAGTCCCGGTTATATCGAAACTATTTCTATGCACGCACGGAGAAAATTACATGCAAACAGGGTCGGATATATCGATAGTCCCAGTTATATCGATATTTTTTCGGACTCCCTTGAATATCGATATAACGAGACTTTACTGTATATATATATATATAAAAAATGAATATAAGGACGTGACACCTCCTTATGTAAGGAATCCAAGTCTGGTGGCATATTAGTGTTTGTTCAATTTGGTCGAAAACCAGTTTTTGGTCGTAAACTGAGTGTAAAAATCTCAGCTTTTCTGATCAAAATCGGATGTAAGTACTAAGACATGTTTGAAAAATTAAGTTTTACTGTATAAATGTGAATGTGTGTGTGAGAGGAGGGGTGTACAAAAGCACAAATGAAAGTATATGAATTGGAGTTGTGGTCACGCTGAATGGTTGTCGTCTCATTATGTCTGCTCGCATTAATGAAGTGGTTAGAGTCTCTGCATGCACAATGGTTTTATCAGTTGCCTTCTGACGCTTCAGGGAATTAAGTCAAAAACATTTCATGTTCACTCATCAAACCGTGATTTTTATGAGGACGCCGCTAAAAATCAGGAGTGCGTGGATTGACTTTTACTCTCTCCCCCTTGATCAGAATGATTGAAGACTGCAGGTGGAGCGGCGACAACATGGCAGACAGGAGGCAACTGCTCGTCGAGATGAGTAAGTATGTGGCGCATTTGACCGTGTCCTGATGTTTGCTGCCCTCCCTTAACCCACCGGCCATTAAAATGCTTGCTTCTGCCAAGTGTATGTGTAAGATGCATATGATGGAAATGAAATGATCCCACTCGTATCACATGTTAATGGATGATAAACTGAAGGCAGATCATGAAGCCCTTTCCCACACACGTCATCATATTTGCCCCGCTCTTGTAGGTTCAAAGAGATGTCACACGGTCCATGCATTCATTTTCCTTTGTTCATAGGGCACCTGCATTCAAATCACATTGATGATTTATCCATCCATCCATTTTCTAATCTGCTTATGCTCACATGGGACGCAGGTGTGCTGGATCCTGTCCAGCTGTCTTCAAGCAATAGGCGGGGCACACCCCAAACTGGTTGACAGACAATCACAGGGCACACAAAGAGAAAAAAAGCATCTGTGCTCAGGATCACTACCTAAATGCATTTATTTATAGTTCACCTTTGCGATGGAATCATTATTTACAGTAAATGGAGCAATATTTGTATTTTCAAATGTTAATTGCAAGCTAAATGCTCAAACAATGGCCAACAATAACCCTGAAACATCTGAAACATACTTTTTCGGAATCAAACAGTTTCTCTTTTGATGAACATTGGTGTGGTCCTGTGTTTTAATGGTGATGTAAAAAGTTTGTCACCCACCGATTTTGAGTCTTTAATAATCTAGACGGGCGACCCCGTAGTTGAGTGATTAGCACTCCGCAGTACAGAGGTCGTGAGTTCAAATCCCTCTCAGGCCCCCCTGTGGGGAGTTTGCATGTTCTCCCCGGGCCTGTGCGGGTTTTCTCCATCTCCTCCATTTTCCTCCCACATTTCAAAAACATGCACGGCTCGATGATTGAACACTCGAACTTGTCCTGAGTTGTGAGTGTGAGAGCAAATGGTAATTTGTCTTTGTGTGCCCTGCGATTGGCTGGCAACCCATTCAGGGTGTCCCCGCCTTGTGCTCGAATACAGCTAGGATAGGCTCCTGCACCCCCCCCCCACTCCCCCGCGACACTCGCGAGGATAAAAGTGGTGAGGAAGATGAATGAATAATCTAGACACGCATGTTTCCGAATGTGGGAGGAAGCCAGTCTGGAGAAAATCCAATCAAACACTGTGCGATGAGATGAGAAGAGAAGAGAAGAGAAGAGAAGAGAAGAGAAGAGAAGAGAAGAGAAGAGAAGAGAAGAGAAGAGAAGAGAAGAGAAGAGAAGAGAAGAGAAGAGAAGAGAAGAGAAGAGAAGAGAAGAGAACCTTTATTAGTCTCACAATGGACACATTTCCAATTCATAGCAGCAAAGTTATGAAAGGAAGAAATACAACATGCAATCTCATCTTGGAAAGACCTGAACTGAGATCCAAACCTTCAACCTCATAACTCTTAGGCATACTCTAACACAGGGGTGGGCAAACTTTTTGACTCGCGGGCCGCATTGGGTTCTAAAATTTGACAGAGGGGCCGGGCCAGGAGCATTTGGAGGGAGTGTTTGGGCCGGAAATACTAAACCTAAAGCATTAAAGGACAACCGACGCCTCCGGACAAGTTATGTCCATAATTTATAAAATCACTTCAAATGACTTTGACTGGGCGTATTTTACAAAGATTCCACAGCATATAGCTATAGTTTACGTTCTAAGACTTGCGCTGAATATTCACGAAGTCTTGTTTTTGAGTTGATGACGATCCCCATGTGACATCACGTTTGGATCGCCCGTGACCGAGAAAGCGACACACAATACATTTTGGGTACTTTGTTTGGTCTGAAAACTTCGTGTTGATGGCGAAATTAGAAGGAAAACACATAAATAATGCCATGGTGAATCGTTGTGTGTTGCACCAAGACAACTATTTGATATTCGATTTATTTGATATAGATTTCTTGGCGTGACGTCACGAACAAGGGGGTGGGACCTTCTGAAACTGGCCATTTCCGGATTCATTTTGAAGTCATTTTAATTGGTGTTTTTCATTTAACTAAAAATATCAGCCTGCCTGTTTTGGATATTTTAGATGCTATAAAACGTTTTTCTGATGTCAGTTGGAAACACAAAAAAATGGCCTTTAAATGTAGTGTGTACAAACCTCATAGCACAGTAAGAACCCAATTTATTAACTGTCTTTCAAATGTGAAAAATATCCCTGATCAGTTAATACATTTTTCTCAAGGAATATGGCGTTTACATACTATTTCGCAGATACTTGGAGGAGGAAATGGTAATAGATTAAAATAACATATGCACTGTGATTCATCAAGATTGCGTCTGTTTTTAATGAGTTTTCATTGAAAGGGCAAAGTTAAAGAAATCAACATTTATTGAAAAATGGAATCACTTTCAACATTCAAAACATACCTACTTGTGTTAAATTCCGCCAAATCTTGGATGGTTTGTTCCATAGAAATATCTATTTCTATGGTTTGTCCTGACCGCGCGCTCAACAAACTCCTCACTGACGCCCTCGCCTTCACGCGGAAACAATACACGTGTACCGTCGCCGAGCACACAGACA
>NC_142744.1:19210000-19212500 GCF_051943395.1 Hippocampus bargibanti | reverse complement strand
CCCCTAGAAATATTGGTACAGTGAGACCTCAGCTTACGACACCTTACGAACTTTTCGTCTTATGAACGTCAAATTTATGAGAATTAAACCTTGAAACACGCACTCCGTTTCGCAATACACACCCACCACGGCTGGCGTAGTGCTCTTCGGATCTGGCGGAGTGATCTTCGGATCTTCGGCGGAAGCACACGACCGAACAGTGTTCCAACCGGCGCTACTTTCCACGCCCCCTCTCCCTGAATTCACATGTCGATCGCCTCCGATTTAGTGTAAAGCTTCAGCGACTCGTTGAAATGAAATGAAATTGAAGTGTCGCGAGCGGCGGCGGCGCCCGAGCTGTCAACTCGCATGTGACTATTTCGGCGTCATTAGTCACGTGAAAGCATCAACTAAATAACGCCTTTGTGCAAAGTTTACACAACACCGTAAAACTTTTAGGCGAAGCATGGTAGCAATGGTGGAAATGAAGAATGTTACTCTCAGGGAAGTGACACACAGCGTGAGAGATGTGTCAGGCTGAGATTCACATGACAGCCACGGTGTGCACATGTGACGCCACAAACGCACACCTCGTTCGTGTTTCTCACATCGACTAAATAACGCCTTTGTTTAAAGTTTACACAAAGGCGTTATTTAGTCGGTGCTTTCACGTGACTAATGACGCGTTTTTTTTCCACGTCCGTGGAATCGTCGGACAACCTTTTGTTGTAATAAAATCTCTGCCAGCACCTACGGGACTCGAAGTGGATGCAGATGACATCGAGGAGCTTGTTGCTGACCAAAATGAGGTCCTCAACACAGAGGATTGTATTTTGCAGGCTTTTATTGAACAGTTCCATCCAGAAAAGGCTGTGAAAATCATCAACACGATGAATGATAATGTGATGCCTCAGTTTCGTGAGACTTTACAAGTCAGAAAGCAACAGGTGTCAATTAAGAGCCATCAACGACCATCACAAATGTAAATAAAGTGACTTTATTACACAGTGCAGTTTATTTCTTTCATTACAATACAATAGCACATTTATTATACATAGAATAAGGTATGTTGTGTGTAATTTTAAGGCTTATTTTGTTGAAAAGTATATTTTATGGAAACCTGGGAACGGATTATTCCCATTTTAATGGTTTCCTTTGGGATTTTTTTTTTGTGATACACACTTTTTGGCATACACACTCTGTCTGGGAACCAATTAAATTCGTAAGCTGAGGTTTCACTGTACTTCATTTTGAACTTTCTTCTCTCAAAAATTTACTTTTGTCTCCAAAATATACAACTTTATTCCACTTTAATGCTGGAGTGTATTTTTAATATGGCCCATATAGTCCAACATATTTTGCAACAAAAAGACACCACTTTCAAAAATTTGAGGTCCACTCTAACTCAACATTTGCACATGGGAACAATCATGAACCGCAAACGAGAGTGTCAGACAGGGCCAAAGTGTCAAGGTAAGAAACTGAGCGAATCACGTTGCATGATGTTGGAGTGGAAATTTCAAAAAGTAAAAATTGGGAAAGGTGACCAAAACAAAATAAATAAATAAATAAATAAATAAATAAAATTGCATTACACAAATAATGACATTAAAGTGTGGACACAGCCTCCGCTTCGGCGTGTGTGTCTGTGTGTCTCTGTGTGTGTGTGTGCGTGTGTGCGTGCCTGCGTGTGAGTGCATGTGTGTGTGTGTGTGTGTGTGTGTGTGTGTGTGTGTGTGTGTGTGTGTGTGTGTGTGTGTGTGTGTGTGTGTGTGCGCTTGCGTGTGTGTGTGCGTGCGTGCGTGTGTACGTTTAGACCAAAACAGTGGCAAAAACCCATCCACTCTGTCCTCATGTTGCTGGTGGCTACCAAATAAAAGCTATTAAACATAATTATTCCTGGCTGATGGCGGCATATAGTGGTCACCAGCCAGCGAAATGTGTGAGTCATGGGATGCACTGTTACTTTTTTCCCTGGTAATGGCAAATATGACTCCTCTCTCTCGTTTGCTGCTGTGATTGAAGGCACTGACCTGTCATACATTTATAATAGGGGAGCAGGTGTGGCAGTGATGGACCTTAATTTCCTTTAATAAACCTTTTTATGTGGCGCACTCTTAATGCCACGCCGAGCCCTCGGAGGTCCCGCTCGTAATAGCTTCATTACTTTTGATTACTGCGGCCTATTGAGACAAACAACTCAACTCGCAAACACTATACATTAGCTGGTGTAAAAAGTAATGTACCTTGTTAGTTTGGAACACTTTTTCCTCTCTGACATATTACACACACACACACACAAAAACACACACACACACATTGTCATGTGCACATTCGTCAATGGCAAAAGGTCATGTAGTCAAAGTAGCTAAAAATTAAACATGACACAGACGTATTATTATTATTATTATTATTATTATTATTATTATTATTATTATTATTATTATTATTATTATTATTATTGTATTTCCATATTAACGTCGATCAGTTTCATGAAATCTCAGATAACCTTCACGGTATG
>NC_142744.1:19195000-19200000 GCF_051943395.1 Hippocampus bargibanti | reverse complement strand
CCGAACATGATAAGCTAATGCACTCCCATTCTGCAATGTAGCCGTTGCCATCAAAAAGCGGCTGATACACACCCAAGCGGCATAGGCGAATCGATCGATCCAAATGTAAGCCATCAAAATGAATCAGTAAGATCAAAGGGAAGTGAAGTACAACTTTATTGTCAAATGTGTATGATGAAATTTCTTCCCGCTCAACCAGGTAACAGACGAGAAAAGGAGTCGCTGTAGGTGCCCGCACCACCAAAAAACAATTAACAAAAAATGACACAACAATACAATAGTCTTCTGTATATCAGACACAGACAACGGTGCAATTTTAACCACTTTTCCTGCATCCACGTTGATTTCGATGTCATGAAATGGATACTTTAGTTTCAGTGTTTCTCCCATGTACATGTCAAATTTAGGCTAGGACTTGCATCCATTCTTAACCACAATTGACCTCACCAGTGTTGCAGGTTAGCTGGAGCTTATCCCAGTTGGGTTGATCGTCTGCCAGTCACAGGACAAGTTTGTAATTTATTGTATTTGTTGTATCATCATGTTTTTAAAATAGTTTGTTTACTCATTTAGTGAAAGGGAATTAATTGTTTGGTTTTTAAATTTTATTTCCAAAGCATATGTGGCAAAATGGGCAAAATAGTATTTTGTAAGTTAGCTTGTGCAATACTTTTTCAGCGCGGCCATCTAAAAATAACTATTGTGTTTGAAGTAAAAACATTGTACCGTCTAGTTTCTGGGGATACAAATCTACGAGTGAAATACTGTATATTGTATGTAAAATACCTTGTATTTTCTATTTCCCAGTTTTTAAACAAATACATAAACAAAAGGGGGCAAAGTCATGAACAATCAGGCAGATTTAACCGATTTGATGATGTCAACACCATTACAAAAATGTGTCAGATCGGGCATCAGTAGCAAGCTTTCTTTGTTCATCGAAAATGTATTTTTTTTTGTATTACCATAAGACCACACAGAATTTAATTTGCGTTTGCCAAGTAGTCCAAAAAACTAACCCTAAAGCTAAGAAAATCTCAACTAAAATGAAACATTTTCTAAAAATAAAAACAAGCCACTCTAAAGCATTAATTAAAGCTGAATTTAAAAAAAAGTCAATGAAATGAAATAAAAAAAGCGACTATAATGCAAAATCCCAAACATTTATATCCTGGCTATTTATATCCTGTGTTGCATTTGAAACACTTCAACTTCCAAGTCGACAATCACCAGCAATTTCCCTTTGGTGGATGTGCAACTCTAATGCAGATTAGAAGTAAGCCGAAGCTTCACTGAAGACGACCAACAAATTCCACAAAGTAAAAAGAAGACCTCCTGAGCATCACAGACGCCGACACTCCAACCGTCGACTTCAATCCACCACACATTCCCCCAAGCATGAACATTTTTGAACGTGAAGCTCAACTCACACTTTCCTGAGCCTTTGCTTTCCATCTCATGGTGACGCAGCAGAGGAGAGATGGAGCACGAGGAGCGCAATGAGGTGGACTCACAGTGCTCTGCATGCGTGTATGCATGCATGTTTGTGTGTGTCATTTGAAACACCGAGGCTTTTTTTTAGCCTTTGTGTCATTCACTTAACAACCAATCTCATTAGCTGCTGGGCTACAATGAGCTGAATTATGTTCTGTGTAAACACACCACATGGTGCTCCTTTAGAAAAGGGCTTTTTCATCTCTCACACACACGTGCAAACAAGCACACACTCAACACTCAAACGAACACACACACACACACACACACACACACACACACACACGCACACACGCACACACACGCATACACACACACAAACACACACACACACACACACACTTACACACAGCTTCACCGAAAAATGACGATAGGGATGACAACGGAATGCACCCAAAAAGAACAATTACTTTGAGTGTTGGGGCGAGTTATCAACATCGCAGTTGCAAAGAGATTGGATGGGTAGAGTCTAAGCTCAGAGTCTTAAAATATCTTAAATAGAGTAAATATGGCATTCTTAAACCTTTCAGGCTGAGCAAAGTAGAGATCTGGAAATTATGTATTCTGTTTCCTAAAACCTCAAAATATCCTACCTGCTGGGATAAAAGTGACACAATTCACAAAAATGTTGCATAAATTGTGACATAATATTTTGCCCATATAACCCAATCACTCCTCGTTGTCTCTTTTAGTAGAAGACGGGTATTTTTATTTATGTATTGATTTATTTGCATTTTCTATTCCTAACAGATAGCCTGCTGGGGATTAAAAAATAATTTCTGATAATTCTTGATATCAAAGTTGTTGTCATACTATGTTAAACCCATAGAGCTTGTGGTTACATTTATTGATGAGAGGTATTAAAAAGCTGAAATGTTGTCTTCTTCTTTCGGGTACACTAATGCAAAAAAGTTACATACAAAATATGAAAAATAGTGTTACATAACATGTCCGAATAGGAACAATTTACGTCTTGTGGCTACATTTTGTGAAAAAGGGATGTTAAAATTGTCTTTAATTTGGGATCATAAAACTGATCAGATGTCTCTTGATGTAATAATCTATTGTACTTTGTGCTTTGTACAACATATGAAAATTATCCAGCTCCAGAGAGTCAAACGGTAAAACGTAACTTTACTCTGCAAGTCATTTCTGACTATTGTGACTGAAAAGCTATCCATTAAAAAAAAAAAAACAGCGTAAGCACTGGAAGTCATGACAGCTGTCCATAAGCAACGGGGACGTGTCTATTGGCCAACTTGACCCTCATTGGGAGAGAAAACAAATAGAAGAAGAGAATAGTGCATCCTGGGATTGGCGAGCCTGGTCACTGGAGATTTTCCAGACAAACGGTGCACCCGGGAAGGGAGGGGAGGCGAGAATAAAAAGGACAGGCTTCGAATCTCATTTTAACAGACCGCACACAATCTGGGCTCCCACAGAACTATCTCTGCCTGACCGCTTTCTATTTATCCCTTATCAGTGTTTACCAAGCGCTAGTTTTCTTTCATTCACACTGTGAAGCAGTTCTCTTACTATCAGTCAACAGCTGACACCGTGGAACGGCCTCAAAGGCAAGAGGAAGGGATCAAAACTAAACCAAAGCTGTTTAAACAATACAACAGAGGAAATAAATTCATAAATCCTAATTCTTCCCAGCCCACAAGGGTATAAGCAGATGCTTTATAGTTAGGCCAAGTGAGCCTGAGCGCAGCCAATGAGGTATGCCGCCATCAAGGTACATTGGGATGTATATTTTAGGCCCCCCAAAAAAAGTACGGCCGCGTCAAAATCAGAAATATGGAATTCATCTTTTTTCTTTTGGACGTCACTCAAATAGCTCATTCTCTTGCATGTAATTTTTGTGAGGGGTTTAGACAAATGTGTGTATGGAAGATGTATCTTTTTTTTTGTAGACACTCCACACTGGACAAAAAACACACACACACACACACACACACAGACACACACACACACACATACACACACACAGGCACGCGCGTACATATCTATCCTTTATTTTTTGTTACTTAATTTTATTTTATATAATATTTTACACTGGAGTTCGTAAGTATTTTTTTGCAAGCTGAAACAACAGCATTTGGAATCAAACTTGCTTGACTGAACTAAAACAAGAAAACCTCTGAAATTGCATTAAGAATCAACAAATGAACCACTGATGTCATTAAAGTAATTTCCTAATTTGTAAAATATTTTTGTGCTGTGTTCAATGCCACTGAATCAATAATTATACATCAGCAACATACAGCAGTGTAAAACAAAACATCACTGGTGTAAAAACTCAATCCTGGCATTAACTGAGGAAATAAAAACACTCTCTGGCCTTGTTTTGTTTGACCACCCCCCCCCCCCCAACTGTGGGGAGGACACCACACAAACAACTCTTTCTGTGGAATACTGATCAAAAGTTAAGTCATTAATTACATTTATCCTTTGGCCAGCTGCTCGACAGCAGATGGATCATTTCTGAGACCTCGTTGAATTAAATCCACATAATTCATTTTCCTGGATTAACCAACTGAAGTTGGAGTGGGAGCACGCCGGTCACGGCTGTTTGACAATACATGGCCTTTTGGGATAGGTAATGTTGTGTCATTCTGCCTTGTACAGTCGGGAGAATGAAAAGAAAATCTTTTTCGGGGAGCTGTCAGAGTCGGATTTGGTTTTGTGGCTGCTTTTTTCTTTTTGCTGGACTGTAACGGCTACCATGGACAGTTCCTGCAGGCGTGTGCAGGTCACATGGAAGCGTTGGGTAGCAACCAACCCGTCTACACTTTGAAGACCAGGAGGGGGGTGGGAAGATGGCAAGGGTGGTCCAGGAAGGAATAAAACCTCTTATCATTGTTTCACCACACACACACACACACACACACACACACACACACACACACACACACACACACACACACACACACACACACACACAGAAACACACGCGCACACCGCCTGGATGCTCCTTGTGAAATGAAACTTTACTATTATCCCAAAGTTTGGACACACAATAGGAGATTATATATATATATATATATATATATATATATATATATATATATATATATATATATATATATATATATATATATATATATATATATATATATATATATATGTGTGTGTGTATATATATATTTGCGCACCAAATCCAGCAGACATTTAAACAGCTTCTTCCCCCAAGCCATTAACTCTTTGAACTCTTTCAACAGTAGCCAAAATGGAACTGTATAGTGCCACTTAGCAGTTTTTTTTTTGTTTTTTTTTTTTTGACGACGATACTAGTGCAGCGTGTTCTACCGGAAACAAATTCCTTGTGTGTTCTACATACTTGGCAATAAAGATGATTCTGATTCTGATTCTGATGATGCACAGAAAGCAAACTGGAAAACATTCTTTTGTTGTGGGCCTTTAGGGTGAATTTTTTCCTGTTTAAAATATCCCGAAATATATTTTTTTACAAATAAATACGTCGCACTTTCACCACCGCCAAC
>NC_142744.1:19177500-19192500 GCF_051943395.1 Hippocampus bargibanti | reverse complement strand
CTGGTTGATTATCATTGACTGCCGCCAAGTCCTGTTATTCAAGTCACTGGGTGTAATTCCTCCCTGCAGGCCATGCTCACCTAGCCCTCGATTAATAAAAAAGGGTCCTGAGAAATTAGTAATTTCCCCCTCCCCACCTCCTACTGGCCCTCCAGCCAAAGTGATGTCACCTCTGTCGTCCTGCTGACTCCTGTTCATACAAGCCCCCGTGGCGGAGAGTAAACAGTGGCAGCGTTTAGCAAACATGACCAGATTACAATGACAAAAGGCAACCACACTTCTGGGTGGAGCCTGAGGGCAAAAGGGGGGCAAAAGAGGGGGATGGTGATTGTGTCCAAAAAAAAATGAAAAAAAGGACACCCCCCCCCCCGCCTGGCGTTTCCCTTTCACCCAGCTGATGGAAGAGGCCACCCAAACATGCTTATCACCCCACATCCCCACCCCAAGCCCGCCCGTTGCATGCTCAAATCTCAAGGGAACCAACGTGAGAACACAATATGGAGTTCTAATGTATTTCCACTTGTTTTCTACACGCACCAATACGATTGTTACGTAAAGGTCTGGCGGTTGATCGTCACCTTGTTTAATGGCTCATTTGAAAGTCTAATTCCCAACTGTGCTCCAAAGCCACTCGGCCACGGGAGACGCACAAAAGAAGGAAACGAAAAATGAGAAGAATAAGAGGAGTTGGCGTCAGAGCCAATGCACCTTCCATCATTTTTTCAAACAACATTGTCACTGTGAGGATGACAACAAACCAGCATTATTTCCATTGTTTCAACTTGTGTCAAGACATCGCTGACATATTGTGCTTAACGCAAAATGTAATGTTCTCATTTTGGTTCCAATCATGCGATTATGTTTTTCAAAGTCCTCATTCCACACACACACACACACACACACACACACATATATATATATATATATATATATATATATATATATATATATATATATATATATATATATATATATATATATATATATATATATATATATATATATATATATATATATATATATATATATATATATTTTTTTTAGCGGCTGGATAGCTCAGTTGTTAAGGCAGCGATTTGGCATATGGGAGACGAGGGTTCGGCAGAGAAAAATGAGCACAAAAACGTCATCCAGTGTGGGTCCTTGGGCAAGACCCTTCATGCTAATGCCTACCTCATACAATGATGAGAGACAATAAATGGAATGACATGCCGGCTCAGACGTCGCCCGGCCAAACAAGGTCTGCGTCAGGTGCTGGGGAACCAGAGCACCTTGATGAAAAATGGGCTACTGGAACAAAGCGGAGATGGACGAGATGCGATAACATGGCTCTGTTGGAATGCTACTACTCAAGCAACCCTAGTCAGAGGGGTTACATGCGGAGAATGGGGGCTGAATGGTTCCTTCGAAACCCACAGTCACGGTTGACCACGAAACAACTAGTAGCTCAGTGTTCCAATATCCACAAACGGCAATTGCTATCACAACTTGAGATTGATGAGGTACAACACAAATTCCGAGGTGAAGGGCCCCAGGCTGCCACATCAGAGGAAGAGGTTCAACCAGAGATTGGGAGGCAAGCCCCAATGAATGATGAGATTGGGAAGCCAGCCCCAATGAATGAAATGCTGAGCGAAGCAGCAACTGACCTGAGAGATAAGATCATGGCAAGAATGAAAACTGGGCAACTAAGAAACCGATTACAACGGCTCTGTGAAGTACCACCTGAAAGTCTCATGGAAACTGTGAATGCAGCACTGGGAACGATCCCGACCGGAACGATCACGGAAACCAATACGCCTCAGCATCAGTGATCCTAGACATGCTTGGCTACAAGAGCAACCATGAGAGCCACGAGATTCATTACCCACCATGGAAAGGACGTTTGGAGGCTAAGACCAAGGCGGCTCGGAAAGATGTGAGTCAATTGACGGAGACCCAGAGAGGTGTGAATAAAAGGCCAATACCCAAGAGGTACATGCAGATAACCATACCTGAAGCACTCGAAACTGCCAAACAAAGGCTCCAGGCCTTGTCCAGTCGCCTAAAGAGGTAGACCAAAGATAATGAGGCCAGAAGAATAAACAGGCTGTTCGCAACACAACCTGTGAAAGTGTACGCTTAGTGGCAGGGTTCTAACAGCAGAGCCGACCCTCCAAGGCTGGAAACTGAAAGATACTGGAAAGGCATATGGGAGAAGGAGGTCGCACATAACAGCAGTGCACGATGGCTGGTGACTCTGAAAGAAGAGCACAGCAACCTCCCTGAACAGAACCCAGTTACCATCACAGCGGCAGATATACAAGAAAGAGTCTCAGGTATGAAAAACTGGACCGCACCAGGCCCGAATATGGTCCACACCTACTGGCTAAAGAAACTTACAGCTCTCCATGAGCACCTAGCAGCACAAATGAACCAGTTGCTGATGGATGGGACTCACCCAGGATGGCTAACCAAAGGGCGAACAATCCTGATCATGAAGGATTCCTCAAAGGGTGCAGTTCCTTCCAACTATCGGCCAATAACCTGTCTCTCCACAACATGGAAGCTCATGTCAGGCATCATTGCGGCTAAGATAAGTGGACACATGGATCAATACATGAGCAAAGCACAGAAAGGCATTAGTAGAGATACTAGAGGTGCCAAACATCAGCTGCTGGTTGACAGAACAGTCGCACAAGACTGCAGACCCCGACATACCAACCTGTGCACAGCCTGGATTGATTACAAGAAAGTATATGAATGTATATGTGTGATCCACACACATGGATCACTGAATGCTTGGAGTTGTATAAGGTCAACAGGACCCTGAGAGCCTTCGTTGCAAACTGGATGAGGATGTGGAAAACCACACTTGAAGCCAATGGCAAGCCACTAACGCAAGTGTCCATCAAATGTGGCATATACCAAGGTGATGCACTCTTCCCACTGCCGTTCTGCAGAGGACTGAACCCCCTCAGCCAGATAATCGCCAAGACAGGCTATGGATACCACCTCAGAAATGGAGCTACGATCAGTCACCTCCTCTACATGGATGACATAAAACTGTATGCTAAGAGCGAAAGGGACATAGACTTCCTGATCCACACAACCAGGAACTACAGCAGTGATATCGGAATGTCATTCGGGCTGGAGAAATGTAGTCGGATGGTGACTAAGAGGGGCAAGGTAGTCCACACTGAAGGGGTCTCACTCCCTGAAGGAACAATAGCAGACATTGAAAACAGCTACAAGAACCTTGGTATACCACAGGCCAATGGCAACCTCGAACTAGCAACAAGGAAAGCGGCTACGACCAAATACCTCCAGCGGGTGAGGCAAGTCCTCAGAAGCCAGCTCAATGGCAAGAACAAGACCCGGGCAATAAACAGCTATGCCCTGCCAGTGATCAGATACCCTGCAGGAATAATAAGATGGCCAAAGGAAGAGATTCAGACCACGGATGTTAAGACCCGAAAACTCCTCACCATGCATGGAGGGTTCCATCCCAAGTCCAGCACCCTGAGACTGTACACAAGCCGTAAGGAAGGAGGCCGGGACTAGTGAGTGTTAGAGCCACTGTCCAGGATGAAACACCCAAGCTCCATGAATACATCAAAGAGACGGCTCCAACGGATGATGTACTCAGAGAATGTCTCAGACAATGGGGAACAGAGGATGAGGTGCTGGAAGAGGGACAATCATGGGAGAAAAAGCCCCTACACGGGATGTACCACCGAACCATAGCAGAAGTGGCTGATCTCAATAAGTCCTATCAGTGGCTAGAGAGGGCTGGCCTAAAGGACAGCACAGAGGCACTCATCCTGGCTGCCCAAGAGCAGGCCCTGAACACCAGAGCCATAGAGGCAGGGATATACCACATCAGACAAGACCCAAGGTGTAGGTTGTGCAAAGAGGCACCTGAGACAATCCAACACATAACTGCAGGGTGTAAGATGCTGGCAGGGAAAGCCTACATGGAGCGCCATAACCAGGTGGCTGGCATAGTCTACCGAAACATCTGTGCGGAGTATGGACTGGAAACCCCAAGGTCAAAATGGGAAAACACCTTCCAAGGTCGTAGAGAATGATCAAGCAAAGATCCTGTGGGACTTCCAGATACAGACTGACAAGATAGTAACGGCCAACCAACCAGATATCGTGGTCAGAGATAAAGGGGACAGGAAAGCCGTTGTCGTGGATGTAGCGGTCCCGAGTGATGGAAACATCAGAAAGAAGGAACATGAGAAAATCGAGAAATACCAAGGGCTCAGAGAGGAGCTGGAAAGAGCCTGGAAGGTAAAGGTGACAGTCGTGCCTGTGGTGGTCGGAGCACTCGGTGCAGTGACCCCCAAACTCGACGAGTGGTTGCAACAGACCAGAAAAGCGCAGTGCTGGCAACAGCACGAATACTGCGCAGAACCCTCAAGCATCCTGGCCTCTGGTAGAGGACCCGAGCTAAAATGGGGGACAGACACCACCCATGAGGGGTGAGACGAGGATTTTATATTAAAAAAAAAATGTTTGTGGTAGAAAAGATAGGTAGAGAATGTAGAAAAGAAGGTAAAGATGTTTCGGTAGACTATGCCAGCCACCTGGTTATGGCGCTCCATGTAGGCTTTCCCTGCCAGCATCTTAATCTTACACCCTGCAGTTATGTGTTGGATTGTCATATACAGTAAAGTCTCGTTATAGCGATATCGGATATATCGATAGTCCCGGTTATATCGATACTATTTCTATGCACGCACGGAGAAAATTACATGCAAACAGGGTCGGATATATCGATAGTCCCGGTTATATCGATATTTTTTCGGACTCCCTTGAATAAGACTTTACTGTATATATATATATATATATATATATATATATATATATATATATATATATATATATATATATATATATATATATATATATATATATATATATATATAGTAGCCACAAGGGGGGTTGTGTCAGGAAACGCATCCGACGTAAATTTTTTTGCCAAAACAAATATGCGAATAAAACCTCTGAATCCCATACCGGATCGGTCGAGGCCCGGGTTAACAACGGCCGCCATTGGTACTGTTGACCTTCAGGGTGCCAGTGGAAAATTGACTACTGTTGGTCGCAGAAGGAGAGAAGGGAGGTGTGCCCGGAGGAAAAGAGAGACATGGAACGCCAAGAGTATCGAACTAAGAGTAGGAACAATGACAGGTAGAGGTCGAGAGCTGGTTGACATGATGCAGAGAAGGAAGGTAGACATACTGTGTGTCAAGGAGACCAGGTGGAAAGAGAGCAAGGCTAGAAGCTTAGGGTCAGGGTTTAAGTTGTTCTATCATTGTGAAGAGAGAAAGACAAATGGAGTTGGGGTTGTCTTAAAAGAGGAGTTTGTTAGTAATGTCTTGGAAGTAAAAAGAGTATCAGATAGAATGATGAGTCTGAAGCTAGAAATTGAAGGTGTGATGTTCAATGTTGTTTGTGGATATGACCCACAAGTAGGATGTGCGCTGGCGGAGAAGGAGACATTTTGGTTGGACTTTGATGAAGTCATACAGAACATTCCGAGAAGTGAGAGGGTTGTAATTGGTGGAGACTTCAATGGAGATGTTGGCGCAGGAAACAAAGATGATGATGAGGTGATGGGCTGGTTTGGACTCCAGATGAGGAACGCTGAAGGACAGATGGTGGTTGACTTTGCTAAGAGAATGGAAATGGTTATTCAGAAGAGACAGGAACATAGGGTGACCTATAAGAGTGGAGGTAGAAGTACACAGATAGACTACATTTTGTGTCAACTGCGCCATCTAAAGGAAATCAGTGACTGCAACGTAGATGTTGGTGAGAGTGTAGCCAGACAGCATAGGTTGGTGGTGTGTAAGATGACGCTGGCAGTGAGGAAGATGAAGAAACCAAAGACTGAAGTGAGTACAAAATGGTGGAAGTTGAAAAAGGAATAGTGTTGCATGACAGTTAGGAAGAAGGTAAGACAAGCACTCAGTCGGCAAGAGGTCCTTCGAGATGACTGGCAAACTACAGCGAACATAATCAGAGACACAGGTCGGAAAGTACTTGGTGTATCGAGTGGTAGAAAGGTAGATAAGGAGACTTGGTGGTGGAATGGGGAGGTGCAGGAGTGTATACAGAGAAAGAGGTTAGCAAAGAAGAAGTGGGACACTGAGTGGACGGACGAGAGTAGACAGCGGTGCAAGGAGATGCAGCGCACGGTTAAAGTAAAGGTGGCAAAGGCCAAACAAGAGGCCTATGATGACTTGTATGCTCGGCTGGACAGCAAGGAAGGCGAGACTGATGTTTACAGGCTGGCGAGACAGAGAGACAAAGATGGTAAGGACCTGCAGCACGTTCGGGTGATTAAGGATAGAGATGGCAATGTATTAACAGGTGCCAATTGTGTAATGGCAAGATGGAAAGAGTACTTTGAAGAATTGATGAATGAGGAAAATGAGAAGGAACAAAGAGTAGAAGGCGTGACTGTTGTGAACCAAGACGTAGCAAACATTAGCAAGGATGAAGTGAGGAGAGCGCTGAAGAGGATGAAGGGGGGAAAGGCACTCGGGCCTGATGATTTACCAATCGAGGTATGGAAATGTCTTGGAGAGGTGGCGGTGGTGTTCCTGACTGGGTTATTCATCAAGATCTTAGATGGTGAACAGATGCCTGAAGAATGGAGACAAAGTGTACTCGTGCCCATTTTTAAGAACAAAGGAGATGTGCAGAGTTGTACTAACTACAGAGGAATAAAGTTGATGAGCCACACAATGAAACTCTGGGAAAGGGTAGTTGAAGCTAGACTAAGAGCAGAAGTGAACATTTGTGAGCAGCAGTATGGCTTCAGGCCAAAAAAGAATATGACAGATGCAGTGTTTGCTTTAAGAATGCTGATTGAGAAGTACAGAGATGGTCAGAAGGAATTGCATTGTGTCTTTGTAGATCTGGAGAAAGCGTATGCCAGGGTGCCCAGAGAAGAGCTGTGGTATTGCATGAGGAAGTCTGGAGTGACGGAAAAGTATGTCAGAGCGGTGCAAGACATGTATCATGACTGTAAGACAGTTGTGAGGTGTGCTGTCGGTATGACTGAGGAATTCAAGGTGGAGGTGGGACTCCACAGGGGTCAGCTCTGAGCCCTTTCTTGTTTGCTATGGTGATGGACAGGCTGACAGACGATGTTACACAAGAATCTCCTTGGACCATGATGTTTGCAGATGACATTGTGATCTGTAGCGAGAACGGGGAACAGATGTCGGAGAAACTAGAGATGTGGAGATATGCCCTGGAAAGGAGAGGAATGAAGATCAGTGGCAGAAAGACGGAATACATGTTTGTGAATGAGAGGGATCCAAGTGCAAGAGTGATGATACAGGGAGAAGAGATAAAGAAGGTGGAGGATATTAAGTACCTGGGGTCAACTGTACAGAGCAATGGAGAGTGTGGAAAAGAAGTGAAGAAGCGTGTCCAGGCAGGTTGGAGCGGCTAGAGAAAAATGTCAGGTGTGATGTGTGATAGAAGGGTTTCAGCTAGGATGAAAGGAAAAGTGTATAAAACGGTGCTGAGACCAGCCATGATGTTTGGACTGGAGACAGTGCCACTGAAGAAAAGACAGGAAGTAGAGCTGGAGGTAGCAGAGATGAAGATGTTGAGGTTTTCTTTCTGAGTGACCAGGTTGAATAGGATCAGGAATGAGTACATTAGAGGGAAAACTCATATTAGAGGTTTTGGAGTGAAAGTCAGAGAGGCCAGACTGAGATGGTTTGGACATGTCCAGAGGAGAGAGAGTTACTATATCGGGAGAAGGATGCAGAGCCTTGAACTGCCAAGTAGGAGACCAAGAGGAAGACCGAAGAGGAGGTTTAGACATGTGGTAAAAGAGGACATTAAGGTAGCTGGTGTGAGAGAAGAGGATGCACAAAACCAGGATAGATGGAGGTCATTGATTCGCTGTTGCGACCCCAAAGCCGAAAGGAAAAGAAGGAAAAGAATATATATATATATATATATATATATATATATATATATATATATATATATATATATATATATATATATATATATATATATATATATATATATAATAGTGAGATATCAATTTAAATTCGACCAATTGATGAACCCTAGTTTGTGAAAAACAAAAACAAAATCTCTTTCCCAGCCAGCATCAAATAAACTGCTGTTTTGTTGAGCTTGTTTCATCCCTCCCCACCAAAAAAAGGTCTGATAGAGGAGTGGGTTGGACAAAATTACATGTCAAACAAGGGTGCACATTTTTAAAAGTGCCGCATCGTATTCGTAGAAAGTGTTTGATTGCATTTAGAAAGGTATTACAATGGGTCACATCTGTGTCTAAAAGCTTTTTGCATTCTGTTGCAAATGATGCAAGCCTAGTAAAGTGTCGCAGCACCCCGTTGTTTTGGAGCACCATACCTTCCTCGCGCAAACAAAACCTACACAAACATGTCAGCATCACTTCTTCTAATGCACTGCCGGGTCAACGTGTCAGCGCTGGAACTTCGCCTGCTCGCTCACTCTGCGGTACAGCGCACCCTGCAATTTCCACAAAACAATGCGGCTAATGTCATGTGGCAGCCCAAACAAAGAGTACTTAGGGCCATTGAATTGCACAGATGTGTACAAAATCTATATTCGACCGTGCTTAATCTCAGCTTTAAATGATGAGTATATGGAAATAAACTTGCGTCAACAGCAGATGACACTGTTATACATGTAGTATATTCAATACATGCACAAATCTGCGAAAAGTTAAGATACTTTGGTCATCGATGAGTAGGTTTCTTCAGCCGTCATCTGTACAAAAGTGAAGGTTTCGGACGTTTCGCCTCCTATCCAAGAGGCTTCGTCAGCGAACTAAAGTCTGACTGGTCGTATCGGCCCCATTTATATATCCCTAATGTCCAGACATGGTGGCGCCGGACACAGCTATGATAGGTCCCTACTCTCAGGTTGGGGGGGGGGCAGGGGACCCCTCCCTGTGGCCCCACTGATTGTTCCTACATTGCTGACTAACGACTGGCCTATTACCCCCACTCCCCCCGGTATCACCTCATCAGCATAACGACCCTCATCAGCATTGCGAAAGTTGCCTAACCCGTTTTGCCTAAGTAGGCTATTGTATGAACGATCCAAATTGAACCTCACCCCACCAGACCGGTTTAATGATGGATTTTGTTGTTTTATAAGAATCGCTTCTTTTACCCCCCTTTCAAACCATCTATGTTCTTTCACTAAGATTTTAACCTCATTGTCGTCAAATGAGTGGTTGCTAGCTTTTAGGTGCAAATGTACTGCCGATTGAGGCCCACTAGTATTATCCCTGCGATGTTGATAAAGTCTTTTTTTGAGAATTTGTTGAGTCTCCCCAATGTACTGCTCTTTACAATTTTCATTCTTACAATGTATGGAATAAACTACATTACTTTGTTTTTCATTTGGTAGCCTATCTTTTGGATGCACTAATTTTTGCCTTAACGTGTTTATCGGTTTGAAATAAGTAGGAATTTTATGTTGCCAAAGGACTCTTTGTAATTTTTCAGAAACTCCTGCAATGTACGGTACTGCTACTCCTCTCCTTTTTGAATCTTGAGAATTATTGGTTTCGTTCGCTATTCTTTCTTTCTGACATTTGTTGAATGACCACTGAGGGTACCCACAGTTAGTGAGTGCTCTCCTGATATGTTTTGACTCCTTTTCTCTACCTTCAGTGCTAGTTGGTATTAGTTTAGCCCTATGCTGGAGGGTTCTGATAACTCCTAATTTATGTTGTAAAGGGTGGTTAGAGTGTTTGGTCATATCTTAAATCATCTTTCCCAGTTGAAAGGCGTGGAAAGGTCATTTATCCATTCCAGCCACCCCCAAAAAACAAAACAAAAAAAATTGTTGTCTAAAAAGTAATGGAAACAGCACAATAAATAATTGCTCTTTTCAAAACATACTTAAGTTCCATGTACATTGTGCTCCTTCTTCAAGTGTGGACGCCATAACCACCTGAGGGCGGTATCAAACAAACATGGGTAGACAGTATGTGGTGCCCATTATAGCTCCTAAATTAGCCGCAGTATATTAGTCATTCTTTGTAGAGGATAAGGAAGATACAGGTATGCTTGTAGGTATTTTTCTGCCGTCCCTGGCCATGTGTTACTCCAAAGCTTTTGTCCAAATGGACACTGCTTACGAGGTTATAAGATTGCAACACTCAAAATTTAGGGCGCCATGAAATGTAAACTGCGTTTAACAGCAGATGACACTCTGCTTCCTGTCTTTTATCATTTATAGTTGAACCATCATTTCTGAAATTATACAATACAATACAATACAATACAATACAATACAATACAATACATATTGATTTATATCACGCTTTAACAACAGCTGTAACAAAGCGCTTAACATGGACAGCTATCATATACAGGAAATAAAGCAGTCACAAAGATAGTAGAAAGCACCAAGGAGTGAAACCAAGAGTGAGCATTATTGATCATTTCATTTTTCCAAATGTGGCACTCATTTGTCTGTATAAATAAAAGGCAGATAATAACTCCCAGATCAACTTAGTTTATAGAATAAACTAAGTTGATCTGGGGGTATTGTATAAACTTTATACAATATTTCAAAAAGTGCAAAGGAAAGTCTCCACGAGAAATAAACCATCACTGTTAAATATCTGGGACTGTTAAATATCTGGGATTATCATCAGTACTGTATACTTTTCTCACCAGCGGATTGCACTGTTTCCCCTATATTGGTTAGAAACTCGTCAATTTGGGTATAAAAGCACTGTATTTCGTATTTAAAATCAAATAGTGATATATCAAATAGATAGAGTATAAGGCACACTCCCAATGAATGGTGTAGTTTTAAACTTTTTCCATATACAATATAAGGCGCACCGGACTATAAGGAGCACCTTCAATGAGTGTTTTTTTTTCCCCAAATATAATATATAAATATACAAGTTTTCCAAATATTCATCATACCATAATATAAGGCGCTACAGTAGACAAAGGGGTTACGCATCACTTCTTCTACAGGGGGAAATGGATTCGGTCGATGGCAAGTCGTTGCAAGACCTGTTGTGGCTGAATATAGCTTCACATATAAGACGCACCTGCGTATAAGGCGCAGGTTCATCTTGGGAAGAAAATCAAGGCTTTTGGGTGTGCCTTATGCACCGGTACTATAATCAGTTAAAGGTGAAATCAACGGCACAGAGACTGATTAGCTGGCTTCCATATTTTACATTTAATAATCCAAAGTAAATTATTCATTAATTTTCAAACTGCTTTATCGTAACGAGGGCACCGGGCGGTGCTGGAGTCTCTCCCAGCCGTCTTCGGGCGGTAGGTGCAGGGCAACCTGAACTGGTTGCCAGCCAATCACATATCAGACAAAAACGAACAACCATGCGTGCTTACACACTCACACCGAGGCACAATTTGTAGTTTTCAATTAGCCTCCCATGCATGTTTTTGGAATGTGGGAGGAAAACCGGAGGGCACGGAGAAACCCCACTTTGGTCCGGGGAGAACATACTAACAGGGCCAGAGCTAGAAATACCTTTGAACAGTGAGGTCGACGTGCTATCAACTCAACGACTGGGCCACAGAAGTAAAAGAAATTTTATAAATTATTTCAACTGCACTTTTTTTTTTCTATTTTGCATTTCATACAGAACACTGTCTATGTACGGCGTCAGATATACATTTCTTCCTTGTATGTTTGTATTCACTGCCAAGTAGTCGTTCATTAGCAGAATAATTGCATGTAGGTTGTCTCAGCAGATGGCACTCTTATCTGCTTTAAACGATTTATGATTATTTCTGATTATGTAGTTACCCATTTCCAGTATTATTGTATATTATATCAATACATTTCGAAACAGCAGATGGTGATGCTTTTGTTTTTGACTTTTGTGATTCACATTTTTGAAAAGGTTGTCTCAGCTTCTCAAGAGACGCCGCTACTTTCCTGCCCTTCATAAAATGAAATTCTGACTAAAACGAATTATGTACAAATCTAGTTGAAGTTCAGTCCTCACTCCCTCACTGACTTCACAGTGCTTAACAAAGCGCCTAATGTCATGTGGCAGCCCGTACACTCAAACAAAGCGGCCCCATTGAATTGTGCCGATGTGTACAAAATCTATATTAAACTGTGCTTAATCTCAGCCGTCAGTGCTTACGCTAATGTGACACAAATGCATCTTCGTGGTGGTCTTGAAGCCTCATTGTTGCCACTCTTGATGCCGCCCGTTCACCACACAAACTGACATAAAAGGCACTGAATTCATTCTAAAAAAAAAAAAATTAAAAAAAAACATTTATTTGCATATGCAAATCGGAGGAAGCCAACATAAGTACAAGTTGATTTGGCTTTGGGACACGCACACACACACGCACACACGCACACGCACACGCGCACACACACACACACACACACACACACACACACACACACACGCACGCACGCACACACACACACACAAACATACACACGCCACACGCACACGCACACAGCTGGTAGCATACACACACACACACGCACACGCACGCATACACACGCCACACGCACACACACACACGCACACGCACGCACACACACACACACACACACACGCTAAACTGTATCTTTATGTTAATGTCAGTCGAAAAATCGATATTCTTCACAATGATATTTCATGGGGATCGCTGTCTCCACTATGTGTCAGTGTGTCTCACTTAAAAGCACCGATTAGATTACATCCCAGTTGTCCCCTTTGGGCCCATTCATGTGTGACCGGCAGCAATCTCGCAATATATAATTGATTCTGTGTATTTTAAAGACGCTTCTACAACATTTTGTATCTTTAAGGGCCAAATGTTTGCCACTTTGCTCTTTGGTACAAGTAAGAGGTAATAGCAACAAACGTACTTGGGCAGATTATCTAAAAAGACTTCTTTCTCACTAAATTTGTCCAAGGTTGCAATTATGGACATTGCTTTGGACACTCATTTACTAATTACTCATATTCTAATTTGCTGTTCCTATTTGAAACTCTACATGGCATCACTTAGCACACACAGGTAACAGCGCTACTGCCCAATGTATTAATTCTACATACGGGCCAGAGATTATTGATTTTATGACGTAGGATGCAGGCCGGATGAAAATTGAAAATGAACATGGGCCGCATTTGGCCCCCGGGCCGGACTTTGGACATGATGGTATAAATAAACTCTCTGCAACACTAGGCGGTGTTGTTTTTCCATTTTTTTTTATATCAAACATAGAGAATACAGAGCAACTATCCATTTCTAAATTTTCCACGCATGAGTGTGTCCCAACATCGACCAGTGCAGTGTTTTTGGGTTCAATTTAAAGGACAAGCGACACCGCCGGAAAAGTTGTGTACATAATTTGTAAAATCACTTCAAATGACTTCAACTGAGCGCATTTTACAAAGATTCCACCGCATATAGCTATATTTTACGTATTAAGACTCACACTGAATAATCATGAAGTCTTGTTTTCGAGTTGATGACGATGCCCGAAGTGACGTCACCTTCAGAACGCCCCTGACCGAGAAAGCGACACACAATGCATTTTGGGTACTTTTTTTTCATCTGAAAACTCAATGGTGGCAATGGTGAATCGTTGTGTCGCAGCCAATTGTGGTAACACGCATAAAGAAGGTGTAAGTTTACACAAATTCCCAACGGAAAAATCAGCCCATTTCCAACGGAGCTTGTGCGCCATCTTGTGCAATTTCTGGGCGCTACATCAGAGTCCAGCTCTTCACCAGTTTCATCGCTTGCAGACGTCTCGAATTGATACGGAAGGACTTCTTTAATCGATTGCAAACATTTATGCTTTCCTCTTCAGAACTATTTGAATCATATTCATAACTGGACGAGTAACAAGAAAGCATCTTCTCCGAATCTGAACTCTCTGAAGCCATTGTTTTGATTCTGGAGGAAGCCAGTGTGGGACCCATAGTGATGTCACGAACAAGGGGGCGGGACTTTCTGAATCTCCCCAGTTTCTAGCTCATTTGTGGCAGTTTTGGGACACTTTAAGGCATTTTTATTGGTGTTTTGCATTTGACTAAAAATCTCAGCTTGCGTGTTTTGGTTATTTTAGATGCTATAAAACGTTTTTCTAATGTCAGTTGGCAAAAAAATGGTGTTGGTTGTCGGTGTAGTCATCAATTCATAAGATGAAGAGATAAAAAAACTCAGCTTAGTTTTTGCATTTTATATGTAGCACATGGTTTTATTTTGTTTATGAAATTAACATGTATCAATCTTACATAAACCCACGATATTTTTATGACAGCGCTTTGGGCCGGTGATCTCAGTGCTACATTTGAATTCTGCCTAGCAACAGATGTTGACATCACTTTTGTGGGAGATATGTGTTGTTCAGTACATTGTTTTATAAACATTTTTAATGAAGAAAAAAAAGGGGACCACAGATGCTAATTTGCTTCAGCTTTACTGATGATAGGAAAAATCATCTTTCATCAGCCTCCACCAATCGGCCTCTGCTGCCCTTAAACGCTCACATGAGACAAATCATCGCCTGAGTGGTCAGTTCACGTCTGGCTTTTGCGATTCATAGGCCAGCAACTCATTGTCATTGGGCGGTGACGTGTGCATTTGCAAGCATCTCTGGGGGTCTCGGCCCATCTTTTTCTACTCTGGCAGGAGCACAATAAAAACAGACACGCCTCTTAAAGGCCAGATAGCAGCTTAGATGTTGGGCCAAAAAAACGAGCGGGGGACACAATGGTAACAGGTGTGTATTAATGTGCGTGCGGGTAATGACCTTGCTGGCCATAATAGTGTGTCTAGACACAAAAGTGATGGGGTGGCATGCTGTCTACACTCGCATGTCCCATGAGTGCTCGGATATTGTGATTGTTATAGAAAAAACACCAATGTCACAAACACGGTTAAATCCATGGATGCATTTTATTGAATGGTAGAGTCAGGAAATAGATGTTTTTGGACTTTTTCATCATTTCCT
>NC_142744.1:19132500-19172500 GCF_051943395.1 Hippocampus bargibanti | reverse complement strand
TTTTACAAAAGTGAAGGGGGATGCTTGGGCAGAAGACTTGAATGGTGGTCGGGAGAAGTAAAAAGAGGCCACATTCAAATCATGCTAGCAGTTTGATGCTAGCGCCCTTCATCGACCCGGTGCAACTGATGCCAATGCCAAACTAAAGTCACAATCATAGTCAATATTAGTATGAAAACAATCACAAGCCATTCATATAAACAATCAAATCAGAAAACGTCATGAAAGAGAATAATGTCTTACTTTGAGTCCGGTGGTTGTCTCGCACACTGGAAACTAGTTCATTCCGCTTTATACGTAATCACGAAACATTGGAGGCTATCATTAATCGAGCATCACCTATTGAGGGGAAATGGCCTGGATTTGTACTCGCAAGGATATATACAGTAAAGTCTCGTTATATCGATATTCAAGGGAGTCCGAAAAAATATCGATATAACCGGGACTATCGATATATCCGACCCTGTTTGCATGTAATTTTCTCCGTGCGTGCATAGAAATAGTATCGATATAACCGGGACTATCGATATATCTGATATCGATATAACGAGACTTTACTGTATATATATATATATATATATACAGACACACAGACACAGACAGTCGTGCCTGTGGTGGTCGGAGCACTTGGGGCAGTGACCCCCAAACTCGACGAGTGGTTGCAACAGATCCCGGGAACAACATTGGATATCTCGGTCCAGAAAAGCGCAGTGCTGGGAACAGCACGGATACTGCGCAGAACCCTCAAGCTTCCTGGCCTCTGGTAGAAGACCCGAGCTGAAATGGGGACAGACACCACCCATGGTGGGTGAGACGAGGATTTTTATTTTTATATATATTGTTGGTGTTGTGATGCTGTTAAAACAAATGAGGGTGAAACATAAGCATCCCAAAAGGAGGACAAAACTGTATCTGCTGACAATTCTGCGCAAAAGAGAATGCAATCATTAAATGTGTATTCATGCGCGTCGTAGCCAAATAAATGAATTTGTTTGCACTGCAAGTGAAGGCTTTTCATGATGGACAGTCGGATTTATTCATCCCTTTATTCATCCCTTTGTACCCTCGAAAGAACTTCCATAAAGGCAAGCGGCGAGGCTTTGAATCAAGCCACTACTGCGATACAAGAGCAGGTATTGCGGCAACAACCGTTAACTCGGAGGAAAAGTTTCACTGCTTTTTCAGAGTCGCACAGGACCCGCATTAGCATGTGAAAAGAATAAACAGGCGCATTCTCAGTTACACACTCCACCTGGCTGCGCACCAGCGTCCTTGTCAGAAGTCCACCCACCGCACTGGCTAACACTGAAAGACCTCCCGGGGACCGCGGTGACCATTCACTCGCTTGCCTCCTTCTCTCATGCACCTGTGACTGTTTTTGTGCTTGCTATTTTTTGCTTTGTCTTTTCCTGGCAGCGTGGTATCATCTGAGACACACTTTGCCTCCAAAAGGAATTCTCCTGCCCAACAATGTGGTCTGTTTGTTCGCCGGATGTGGCAGGCCAGAGAGTCAAAACAGCAAAACAAAACAAAACAAGTCGCCGCAGTAATAATTAAAATTGCCTCAAGACAAAATAAGCCCGGGGACGTAATGTGGTGGACGGAGCGTCAAGGAGATAGGCTACCTCTATCTGCTGCTTTCTCACCGACATGAGGGCCCTCGCCGGTGCGCCTGGATGGCTTCTAGTGCTCGCTCTCCTCGGACAGCTCATCCGGCTTCTCCACGGTCCTGGACCTCAGAGAGCCGCTTTCCTATTTTCCACAGGACTTTGTCACAATCGCTTTGTCCGCTCCTTTCATTGTTTTCTGTAGAACACATTTACAGCATGACTTCCCAGGTTTATCCCCCTTGTGAGCCATCTGCCCCCTTTTTTGGCTCTCACTTAAAACCTGGCCTCATCTTTTCCAAACCCCAAAGTAAAGCTGGGCAGGCACTTTGCAAATTAAACCAGATCCTCGTCTGAGGCTTACTTTCGAATGACTGGACTTCCCCAAAGATGGGATGCAATTCACGTGTGCATCGCAAATGTGCACGCATGCAATTATTAATTAGCAGAGTGGTACGTGGATGCTATTTTTGTGGACTTTGCTAAAGGACATGGAATGAGAACTTCAAATGCCTTGAAAATAACCCATACCTCAAACACATACTCACACAAACTCACACGCACACGCACACACACACACACACTAAGACACACCAAGAAAAAAAAATTCTACCACACGCATTTCTGTCAAGAAACAATCTTCCATTTGTGCTAGGGACGACAACCTTTATGGGCACATGTTGGCGCTTGAAACGAGAAAATAATTTTGACCCGCTGATGTTTCTGAATATTGGCCTGCCCGGAAAATTGGTGGATACGTTTAACTGATACTTGTCAACCTATTATATCAGGGGCGTAAACCAGCATTGATTATTAGATGGTATTTGGAGATCTTACCTTTTTTTGGGGGGGCACTGAGCACTGAATTGAGCAAGAAAACAGTGATGCCAAACCGTTGTCTTTTTTTACACTCATGAAGTTAGTAATACAGACAATAAACATTCAAATACCAGTCATATTTGCACAATTATGTGTTGTTAAAATGTTTGCGAGGATTTAAATTTTTGTGAGGAGGTCGACCTTTTTTTAATTCATCTGTACTGTGGGAGACATTTTAAATTCTCCTAAAGCACGCAGGACTCAAGTGAAACAGCAATGATCCAAATGTACGGTCGGCAAGTTGTGACTCGTTTGCTCCAAGTCGTGAGCCCCTCAGTTGTTAGCAATGATGATTATCTCATACTACCGTATATTCTGGTGTATAAGGTGCACCGGAGTATAAGGCGCACCCCAATAAATGGTGCATTTTCAAACCTTTTCCATATACAGTGATAATTCGGCTGACAAACGCTTTAGCTAACAAACCTTTTTCCTTACGAACATTAAATTCGCGAGACTATAATCTTGGCATACAAACTTGTTTTCTGGAAACACACGGAGCGCCACAATGGCTGGCGGACTAGTTTTCGGCGGAAGAACACCAAACCACATGGCCCAACAGCGCCACCTTTATTCAGTGCAGTTTACTTCTTTAATTACAATACAATAGCATATTTATTATACATAAAATAAGGTATATTTTATATAGTTTTAAGGCTTATTTAGGAGAAAATTATATTGTATGGGGACCTAGAAACGGATTATTCTCATTTTTAATGGCTTCCAATGGGAAATTAATGTTTGGAAGACACCCATTTTGCCTTAAACACTTTCTGGGAACAAATTAAGTTCGTAAGCGGAGGTATCATTGTATAAGGCGCACGTGACTAGAAGGTCCACCCTCAGTGAATGAAAACCGTTTTCCAAATTTAAGATTTACATATATAAAAGATTTCCAAATACAAGGCACACCACGTTATAAGGCACTACAGTAGAGGCTGAGGTTACGCACTACATCTTCTACAGAGGGGGAAGTCGGTGGGTGCTGACAATACTTTCAAGAACCGTTGTGACCAATATTAGTTCACATACAAGGCGTTCCTGTGAATAAGGCACAGGGTCATCTTTTGAGGAAAATGAAGGCTTTTGGGCGCGCCTTATACACCGGAAAATACAGTATTCCCAGCTAAAAAGAGAATGAGACACTTGTGTGCCTGTGAGTTCCAGAAATTATACTGATTGCCCGATTATCTTGTATTTTATTTTACAGTAAAGTCTCGTTATATCGATATCGGTTATATCGATAGTACTGCTTATTACGATACTATTTCTATGTACGCAAGGAGAAAATTTACATGCCGCAGGATCGGATATATCGATAGTCCAGTTATATAGATATTTTTTCCGACTCCCGAGAATATCGATATAACGAGACTTGACTGTATTTTTAATTTTTTTGAGAAAGCATTTACACATTGTTTTTTTTCTGCCTTGTTGACTGTAGTACTAAAACAATACAAAAAAAAAGCGGTAAACATGTGCAGAAGCTGGAAACGTGACGGAAACACACTTTCATATTTAATCCAACATCAAGGAAAATAAAAATAGCACATTATGCCCTAATTGAGCGCGGTACAGTCCGCAAATACTATTACAAGGCCGATCAGGATTAGCGGCGGAACATACCTAGTTATCTATTTCCAAGTGCCAAGGCTGCTTGGAAGTGGCAACTACATTTCAAAAGCTGACAAATCCAGTTGTCTCCTAAATACAGAAAGTACTTAAATCCAGACCGAACAGAAGAAAAAGACGGATAAAGGGCGCTCTCATATCACCGAAAAGCTGCTGCACTTTTCAGAATCACTGGCTAGGTTAAACAAATATGCTAAGTCGAGATCAAAACAATCCTTTGATCTGCAGCCTAGTTTCCAGAGGAATGGCTTGGCTCTTGTTGTAAATAACTTGTATAAATCTATATACCGTGTGCCTCCAGGTAATATGAAAAGTGCCAGGGATTCGTCGGCAAAAACCTTGTGGTTAGGAAATAGATCAGATAAAAGCACATGAATATTTCAGTGCCGTCGCACTCTGGCATTTTGTTGCTCACTTTCTAACCCCGTGTGATCATTGTACTTGTTTGGAAGCACACCAATGACAACTGTCTGATCACACACACACACACTCACACATGCACGCACATCCACACAGACACAGACCCACATACGCATACACACACACACACACACACACACACACACACACACACACACACACACACACACACACACACACACACACACACACACACGAGTGACTTCTATACATGTAGCCAGTGAGAGCGGAGCGTTCCTACCTTCAGCGGCGCGCCATTCAACTGGAACACACAGTACGACATTGTGTCACACTTGCTTGCTAAAAAGAGGGCTCGAAGAATCAGAACTTGCTGACTAACTTTGCCCTCTCTTTTACTCGCGCACACAAAGCAAAATGCTGTCCATTCAAAACAGACAGCATAACTCTTTTCACAGAGACTGGGGGTCGGCGTTGGGGTGTGGGGGGAGGCAGTGAACAATGTGCCATGTGCCCGGCTGCAGTCACTTTGCAGGCAGCCTGAACGGTGAGGGCCGCAAGGGGCTGTGGCCGGGGGCCGGGACCGACTGACACCACGCCGGCAACTAACAGAATTACTTCTGTGTGAGCTAAGCACCCTAAGATCATTTTTCGTCGCTGTGTTCTTTCCAAAACGGTATTTGGAAATGGATGTAACTTCCGGCATACGGCAATTGCTTTTATTTATTCCAAAGAAAGATTTTGACATAATGTCCCTTGAGAAGATTCAAGAGAGACATTCCTGCATTTAGAATTCCACATTAATCACAACATTGTTTTTGGATGCATTTGGGTTTGGTTTATGTGTGACTGGTGGTGCAGCAACTCTGTATGAACATTGAAGGGGGGCAAATAATTTCCCAAAAATTGACATGGTGCAGCAATAATTACAATGGAAAATTGTTGCAGTCGTGGAATGAGGAATGTATTTTCACTTACACCTGTAGATGACACTATTCTTCAGAGAGTGGCATTTTCAAATTCCCAAATTGTGATTTATGGTTGAAAATGTAATGGTGGTTTACTTCACCAACTTCACTACACACTAACTTCATCCATTCCATGGCTGATTTTAAATTCATAATCATGCTATTTCACACACCTTTTTGTAGCGCTAGATATTATGGTTGAATACTCGTTTGTATTTGGGTGTAATTCCACTGTTCCAGCGCTAGATGGGGATACGCTGGAATTTAAAGGAAAACCGACACCAAGTAATTTGTAAAATCACTTCAAATGACTTCGACTGAGTGCAGTTTACAAAGATTCCACCGCATATAGCAATATTTTACGTATTAAGACTTGCGCTGAATATTCATGTCTTGTTTTCGAGATGATGACGATGCCCTAAGTGACGCCACAATGCCACAACGTAACGGCGTGAACGCCCCTGACCGAGAAAGCGACACACAATGCATTTTGGGTACTTTTCTTCGTCTGTAAACACTTTGTTGATTGCGAAATTAGAAGGAAAACTACATAAATAACGCGATGGTGAATTGTTGTGTGTCGCAGCCAAGTGCGGTAACACACATAAAGAAGTGTAAGTTTACACAAATTCTCAGCGGACAAATCAGCCCGTTTCCAACGGAGCTTATGCGCCATCTTGTGCATTTTCTGGGCGCTACATTGGAGTCCAGACTGCTCGAATTGATACGGAAGGACTTCTTTAATCGATTGCAAACATTTATGCTTTCCTCTTCAGAACTATTTCAACAATATTCATAATTGGATGAATAATAGGAAAGCATTCTCTCCAAATCTGAACTCTCTGAAGCCATTGTTTTGATTCTGGAGCAAGGCAGTTTGTGAAGGAGTATGATGGCATGATGTCACGAACAAGGGGGCGGGACTTTCTGAAATCCCCCAGTTCCGAGCTCATTTTGTGGCAGTTTTGGGACACTTTATTTTAATTGGTGTTTTGCATTTGACGAAAAATATCAGCCTGCGTGTTTTGGGTATTTTAGATGCTGTAAAACGTTTTTCTAATTTCAGTTAGGAAACAAAAAAAGGTGTCGGTTGTCCTTTAAGGCTAAATTCCAACATTGCCTGTCTGGTCGCTAAAAAATGATGACTGAAAAACTGAACTAAAATGATTGGTTTTGAAATGAAAATAAAACCGTTCAATGAATTTTTGTATTACCACATTTTCCAGTCTATAAGGCACATCCAAAAGCCTGAATTTTCTTCAAAGGATGACCCTGCACCTTTTACGCAGGTGCGCCTTACAAACTTCACTGGTTCCCAGAAAGTGTATGGAAGGCGAAATGTGTGTCTTCAAAACATTAATTTCCCATATGAATTCACAATGAGATTAATCCGTTTCCAGGTCCCCATAAAACATAATTTTCTATTAAACTAAACAAAATAAACCTTATTTTATGTATAATAGATGTGCTATTGTATTGTAATTAAAGGAATAAACTGTACAGTATGAAAAAGTAATTTTATTTGTGATGGTCCTTGATGTAATTGCCTCTTGAGGATATCCGAGTGAAGTTGCCATGCTTTCTCAGCGATAATACCCTCACACACTGTCCCCTGCTCACTGCTTTTCATTCATCCAAACCAACAGAAGTTTTTCAACCTCTTCTATTGTCTGAGACTATTGCATAGACAACACAGAAACACCCTTAGCCACACGTAGCAATGGTCGACTTAGCATACTAGTACTGGGACGCTGAGTCACACAAACGCACAAATCGTTCGTGTTTTTCGATGATCTCCTTCTTCTGCTCGACCGTAATTTTGTTTTGTGTCCTATTCAGCTGAACACTAGCCTGTCGTGGGGTCTTTTTCTGTCCCAAAAACGCAGAAGTACCCACTTGATAACAAACCATGTGTGCACTGAGTGCACTGAAAGAAAGTGGGTGTGGAAAACTAGTCCGCCAGCCACGGTGGCACTGTTCAACCGTTTGGTTTGGTGTTCTTCGCGCGAACATTTGCCACCCACCATGGCGCTCCGTGTGTTTCCCGAAAACTAGTTTGTATGCCAAGATTATATTTTCACAAAGTTAATGTTCGTAAGGCGAAAAGTTCGTTAGTTAAAGTGTTCGGAAGCATATATATATATATATACACAGTGAGACCTCAACTTACGAACACCTTATATTACGAACTTTTCGTCATACGAACGTCGAATTTATAAAAATTAAACCTTATAATAAGCAGTATTTTCATATTACACATCCACCATGGCTGGAACACCAAAGCACACGACCTTCGGATCTGGTGGAGTGATCTTCGGCAGAAGCACACGACCGAACAATGACCGGCGCTACTTTCCACACCCCCTCTCTCTGAATTCAGACGTCCATCGCCTCCGAGGAGCTTTTTGCAGATATTTTTACGATTATGGGACTGGAAAATAAACACCACAGGCTCGTGTTCAGCCTCAGTTCAAATGTGGTGCGTTACTATGAATAAATTGAAGGAAACTACCAGCCGTACACGTCTACTCTGCTCTGTTTATTTGTCATCCAAGACTTGGGGTGCATTCAGGTTCGAGAATAGTGCACGACTTCTTATGACTCTAGGCTGTTTGGAAAGCATTGTCTAACTGAATGAGCGGTGACAAACACTTGCCAACGTTTTTGCGTTGCTACACTTGAATGCACCCCATGTCAAGATGCGATAGAAGTGATTGTGATTGGCTAAAGGGTAGAGTCATGTGTCATGGTAAGCCAATCAGAGCTAGTGTTTTCACACACACCGGAACAGCGTGTCAATAGTCACGCTAAATTGTCACGTGCGAGTTGACAGCTGGGGCGGGGCCACCGCTCGCGACACATCAATTTCATTTCATTTCAACGAGTCACTGTCACCTCATCAGTGACATGATAACGACGAAAGTGAATCGCTGTGTCTTGTGATGGCAAATCCAACAGTTTGCTTTGCACGAGGTGATTGTTAGACGCGATTGCGTAAGTTTGTTGCTTTACAGTTTCCGATCGCGAGCATGCCATTTTATTCGCCCCGCCCGCCTTCTTTTGTCGCATTTTATTCAGCGTCCGTGGAATCATCGGACTCGTACCTTTTGTTGTAATAAAATCTCTGCCAGCACCTACGGGACTCGAAGTGAATGCAGATGACGTCGAGGAGCTTGTTGCTGACCATAATGAAGTCATCAACACAGAGAATTTGATTTGCCTTCAAGAGGACAAGCAGAAGCAGGCCATTCAGCAGTTGATGTGCAGGCTTTTATTGAACAGTTCCATCCAGAAAAGGCTATGAGAATCATCAACATGATGAATGATAATGTGATGCCTCAATTTCGTAAGACCTTACAAGTCAGAAAGCAACAGGTGTCAATTAAGAGCCATCAATGGCCATCACAAATGTAAATAAAGTGACTTTATTATACAGTGCAGTGTATTTCTTTCATTACAATACAATAGCACATTTATTATACATAGGATAAGGTAGGTTGTGTGTAGTTTTCAGGCTTATTTAGTTGAAAAGTATATTTTATGGAAATCCGGGAACGGATTATTCCCATTTTAATGGTTTCCTATGGGAACATTTTTGAGATACACACTTTTCGCCTTACACACTCGTCTGGGAACCAATTAAGTTCGTAAGTTGAGGTCTCACTATATATAATTATAATATATAATTATATATATATATATATATGTATTCCGATTTCGGAATTTCGGTTCGTTTGGCAATTTGCATACGAAATGAAGCTAAAAAATGTAAATGTACATTATGCGATGACTGTAACACTTTCAGAGTTTTGAAAGGCACTTAGAAATTAATGTTATATTTTTTAAAAGCATTGTGGAAAGAGGAGTTCACGTGGCTTGTAGCAAATGACGGAACGCAAACATTGCATTGTGCAACATGACAGCGTATGGACTAACCACAACTGGAGGAAAATCATCAGCAAGGGATATTTACCATCAATTCAGCAAGGGAGCATTTATGGTCGGTACATCCGTAATAAAGATAATCCTTCATAGTTTGCAACAATGTTTTTTTTTTGCGATTAGTCGTCTGCCCTGGTGTCCTTTAACTTTTTGTCATGAGTTTCAGACACTGGTAGTATACATATATATATATATATATATATATATATATATATATATATATATATATATATATATATATATATATATATATATATATATATATATATATATATTCAAGGGAGTCCGAAAAAATATCGATATAACCGGGACTATCGATATATCCGACCCTGTTTGCATGTATATATATATATATATATATATATATATATATATCAGCAAAAATGTGAGGGAACAGAATGTACCATATTCATGACCTGTCTGCCTCAGATGAGTGCTGTACATGGATGTGAATGCTGGACGTGAATGGTGTCATCCGCCGTGTCAACGCGCTACATGGCAGTCGCTGTAGTGGAGCGCAGAGAGCGGCACATATGCATTACGGGAGAAAATTGTGAAATGACAGATTCCGGGTGTGATACTGAGGGAATGACTAACTAAATAGGAGGGGCGTTCCAGGCTGTTAAGCTTTTGAAAAAGCAGTTTGCACATTACTTTATCTTGTCAATCAGATTCCTGGAAGGGAAGAGGTGACTGATAACTTGAATTAATTATTTTCTTTGCATGCATGTGTTAATTCATGTTAATTTATGTCCCTTACAGGCCCAAGCCAGAATATCCCGAATAAAGCGCCACCTCTGGCACCCAGATCACCACGCCACTCGCTTTGCATATATTTATATCCAATGAAAGAGTTTTTTTTAATCCTGTTGGAACAAGGACTGACTGCCAAATGTGATTTTTAAATGTACTTTTTAAGCTCATCCATTTTCACCACTCAACCGAAAGACGGAGGAGGTTTTACTGCTATGATGGGATTTGAAAGTTACAGATTATTTTCTTCTAAGTAAATTAAAAATAAGACATAGTTCAACTAGTAACACAATGTTAATATTCATCCCATTTGGAAGGCATAATGTATGGCTTTAAAAGCATATCAGGAGGGGGTGGAGGGTGACATCAACATTACCAAGCAGGTACCTTTCCGATCATTATGATTTTTTTTCTCACCCACATTGAATGATGGGACATTTTATATGCTTCAAATTTTGGAATTTTGCAATTTCCCGTCTTTTGAGCAAGAGTCCGAGCCACAATACAGTTGGGTTGGTCTTTGTATTTTGTATCTTCTTATAAATACAAAGGTTGGCAATACTCTACATTTGAGTCTAACACATGAGACATCGACGACTCCTTCCCACCTTTTTGTCAACTCATTCTCTGTGTGCATTGGACGATTAACGTGGTTAACTCACAAATTTCACGTCGCATGCAATAGTAAAAGGGGAGGAATGTGATCATCGTGTCACGTTTAATGCCCTTTGTGTTCAAAGCAATTGTCGTGCAGAGGTCACCACTGGTGCACCATCGATGAGAACGTTAATTTCGGACACAGCAATGCCCCCTTTTTATTGAGTTCTTTTTAAAAGAGAGGCAAGAAAGAAATCCCAGTCGATCGTTAATCAAAGGTGAAATCGTCAAGGTGCTACCAGGCTCGTGTCCATGAATCTTGAGGGCAAAAGTCTGCTCAAGCAAGTGGATGAAATGAAATTTTAGTTTGGTCAATAAGACCAGGGTTGTTTTTGTTTGTTTTTAACATTCCCCTTTTCTTTATTTGTCAGAGTATAATGCACTATAAAACCTGATGAAATGTTGCCGCTGCCATGAGCTGCACATATAGTATCAATGAAGGCGCTGATCCAAATTCTGACTTGGCAGAGCAAATTTTGAGATATATATGTCGTCCGTTTCATCCATTTGGGTTGAAAAATTGAGCTGCATTTTTCTTCAAATCTCTATGTGATCCATCCTGTAAAGAAAAGTTGTTTTTGTCGTTTTTTTAGAATAACTAAAAAGTTGGAGGATTCACACATTGGATGATATCTTAATATATTCATCTATTTTTTTTTCAGTAGCTCAATTGAAAAAGATGAATCGTATGAAACAAATCGAACAGTTCCATTATTATGATTATTTTTGAATCATGTTGATGACTAAACTAATGAAACCAAAATGTACCATAAAAAGAAAAACAAAACAGAAGATTAAACAAAGGAATTGGCCCAATGTAAAGAATTGTCCTGTGCTGTATATGATAGATGTCCATTTTCAGCGCTTTGTTCCAGCTTCAACTGTTGTTAAAGCGCTATATCAATCAATATGTATTGTATTGTATTGTTTTGTGGGGGTTCCTGTTTTGAATTTAACCACTCAGACCAAATTCTATTTCCACTTAGAAGGGCCTATCCCGTACAGTCTTTTCTTTTAATCTCAGGAAACAGTGACAGCACCCTTCATGAACACTTAAATCATTCAGTTCCATTCCACGCCAAACCGTGTCATCTCTGAATTTAGTTTTTATCTGAAGCGCAAAGACAAGTTTGGAGCGGGGAAAAAAAGTTGGAAATATATCCATGGGGCTTTTTTTTTGCGGCTTTCTCGATCCAATGCAGATTCTTTGCCCTACCCAGATCGCACTTGCAAGACTTGCCGAACTGAGCAATCGTCATGAAACACTTTGACAAATCCAACTTCCCCCGGCGACGGCGGATGAGAGGAGCGACATTTGTGCGATGAGCAGAGAAACAGCAAGAAGTTCTGACAAGGAAAAGCCTGCCAGGTGGCGAACTGGCTGCACCAACAGAACGCACAATCTGTCTGCTTCTCCTTCCAAACCATTGACAGCTGCCATCACCAGCCTCGCACACTCGCACTCGGTGGCTCCTCAGCTCGCGGCCCATCCCTCTTTAGTGTTTCCTACTAACCTCAGAGACAGGGTCACCTGGCCCCCTTAGTCGCCCGTCTGTGGGGTCCTGCTGGCCCCCTGGAGACCTGCCTGCACGGGGAAAGCGTGGCTAACAAAGGTCCGGCCAACTCGTTTCATACGCCAACCAAAGGGGGAGTCTTTTCCATTGACCCTTTGGTTTTTGCAAAGCATCACATCTCGCGTATTAGAGTGAGGTATCACAAATGAGTCGGGCGCTTTTTGAGCCTTATTCTGATCGTCTTTAATCTTCAGGTTGGTGCCAGATGCACTCGTCGACCATTATCTCCATCTCAAATGGAAGCGTACAACTGTAGTTAATAGTGCTAGACAATCGGCCCTTCGTGTGAAGGTATAAGGGGGGAAGGATTTTCACACCGCAAACCAAGGGATACCGCACGCTGGATTTGATTTCATTGACAGAAGGCTCTCAAATTGACCGAGGAAATGCAAAAATGAACGCATTTCATCTGCTGGGTATTTTTCATTTGTCAAATGTCATTTGATGTTAATTCAGTGGAGGTGTCAAAAAAATCTATTACATTTGGGGCATGGCAAGCCATGTATTATTATTATTAGTAGTATTATTATTATTATTATTATTATTATTATTATTATTATTATTATTATTATTATTATTATTAGTAGTAGTAGTAGTAGTAGTAGTAGTAGTAGTAGTAGTAGTATATTGTTTAAAAGAGCCTATCTGCTACAAACTATCTAGAAGTGGGAGGTTACAATCAAACCAAAAGTAACTATACAAAAGTGCAGATATTGAAAGTTACAATAGATGTTAAGAATGTGTTCGTATAGCAAATTGCCCTAACAATTATTATTATTATTATTATTATTATTATTATTATTATTATTATTATTATTATTATTATTATTATTATTAGCAGTAGTAGGTAGTAGTGGTAGTAGTAGTAATAGTAGTAGTAGTAGTATTGTTGTTGTTTTTTGTTGTGATTCTTCTTCTTATTATTATTATTATCTAATATTATCTTTAATATTATCTTTATTATTATTATTATTATTATTATTATAAGCTGGAGGAACCACTGTTTTCTCCGACCGCATTCCGCATTCCCCCATTCCTTCAACAATTACTTCGGATTCACATCTTAAAATGTTTCCTTGATGATGTTCATTATTCATCCAATTCACACATACTCCTCCCCACAAAAAAATCCTCAATTTCTTCAGTTTTAGATTCGTTTGTGAATAGATGACTTATCTAGTACACACGAATCCATACTTTTGCATTCACTCAAAAACGTCAGCAGAGCTTAATCAGATAAAGAGAACTTGATATTTGATCAAGGTTGTCAAAACGAATCAGTGCCTCCATTTCTTTTGCGCCACCATTCACACGTATTTTTGTTGTCCTCCCAATGTTTCAAATGTTCAAAATAATTGCCCTTTCTGTTCTGTTCGAGTGTTCAGATTCATTTTGCATGTTTGCTCAAGCGTATGGTGCCTCGAGGATTTTAGGACTTCAGTTTCTCTACAGACGATCGGTTGTTAACCTGAGATTTGGGGTGTTTGTTTCAGGCGTTCAGTCGATGAAAGCAGTGATGGAAATAGCCAGGAACGAGAGATCCCATCTCAACTGGGTGTTAAATGCATCCTAGATTGGACCAGGCCCACGAGATATTTTGTTTCACTCAGCCTGACAAAGGAAGAACCTTGCAGTTTTAGAGTCTTTTCAGTCACTGAGCAAAGCCAATTGCACAGAGGCTAAACAAAGCGGGAAGGGGGGAAGAGTTGCACAAATCTAGCATTGCAACCAGGCTAAAAATAAAACCTGGCAAAGTTATTCTGATCCCTTATTGGTCCCGTAGTTTGATTTCACATTTAGCATTTGCATTCCCCTCCGCGTAAACATTTCATTCTTCCCCCTTGCTGCAGCACAATGAGACTTGAGTGACTTTGGCAGCAGATTTTTGGATCGCTGCTCCCGAATCCACCAGTGTATGTTATCAGCAGGTAAACAAGCTTTCCAACAAAGCCATAATGGCGCGGCAAGCGGGCATAAAGAGGCTCATCTCAAAAAGCTATACAAGCCATCAAAGCTGGTGTCATTTGCTCGACACCATGCTGCAGCTGCAAAAAAAAAAAAAAAAAAAAAAAATGGAAATCGCCTGCCTATTTCCAGACACTTCACAACTATATTTCAATCGATTACATACTTGTCAGCCTAAACCAGCAGATTACAAACATAAGACAAGGCCGTTTTTAATGTTTGCTTTTGTTTCACGGCGGGGAATCAAAAACGGTGTCACGCGCTTCATTAACGCGATTTGTAAAAAAAGCTATTTGAATAATTATTTCTCCGCTTGTATTTATATTTGGGAGGATTACCCATGCAATCCAAGTTAACACATAAAGAAATGTCGCACTTGAAATATAGGGGTAACTTTCATGCATTCAAAATGAATATCAACACAATAATTTCTTTTTTGGAAAATCGAACAAGACATTTTTTTGTATAAAACTATTGCAATTCACTTCCCTTTGGTGTCCCTCAGAAACTTCTCCACAAACTTCAACTCGTCCAGAATTCTTCAGCCTTGATAGTCACCAGAACCTCATCCTTTCACCACATCACCCCTGTCCTCCAAGAGCTCCACTGGCTCCCGGTCAATAAAGAATCAACTTTAAAATTCTTCTTTATACATTTAAAGCTATCCATAACTTTGCCCCCCCCCCCATACCTATCTAACCTTCTTCAAATTTCTATTCCCTCTCATTGCCTCAGATCCTCTTATTCCCTCCACCTCTGTGTGCCCCCCACCCCCTTCCTTGCGCCCGTTTCAGCACGATGGGTGACAGAGCCTTCAGCTGCTCTGCCCCCAAACTTTGGAACTCACTTCCTCCCTACTCGTAACATCGATTCTCTTCCCACCTAAAACCCACCTATTTAAAATTCCATTTTCTGTGTAGTTCTCTCTCGTTTCTATTTATAATTGTATTTTATTTATGGAATTCTATTTGTGATTATATTTTATTTATTATAGTATCTATGCGTGTCTGTGACTGTTGTGTCCTTGAGAGCTTTGAAAAGCGCTTAAAATATAATGTATTATTATTATTATTATTATTATTATTATTATTATTATTATTATTATTATTATTGGAGCTCCATTCTCAAATTTGTTACAGGTTTGGTTTTTCTTGCGGGGTTCCCGATAAAGCACTGGCAAAGTTTTTTGTCTTCCAGCAGCATTTGCCTTTTGTCCATTTTACCGCGTTGTTATTGCTTCAGCTGTTGTTAAAGCTCTATATAAATCAATATGTATGTATTGTATTTTGTACAGCAGCCCTCATTTCAAGCTCAGATCCCTTTAGAGTCCAAGGGTGCTCATTACGTTGATCAGCAGCGTGACAGTAAAAAAAAACATTTGTCAGGCTATCAAACGTCCCGTCACTTGATTGACATACAGGGCAACCATTCAGATGACAACTGAATTTTTACCTTTAGGTCGCCGTGCATGCGTAAACAACGGCGCTAAACGCAGCAAAATTTACAAGCTAGTCAGCGAATTACCTCAGATTTTAAGCCCTTGCTAAAACATATGGTGATCAAAATGAGTGAGAAAGCGGGACCAAGTAAGGGGCAAAACATATTACTTTCATACGGAATGGGAAAATGTGGAGCGGCATTTTCGGACTGTTCATGGAAAATACGACATTGACTTCCCGCCGAAAAGCCAGCTGAGAATGACAGCAGTCATTTTTCACTCAACATACTTCAAAAGCGAAAGTCGCCAACCGAAGCATCGCTGCGGGTGAGTCACGCCATCGTTAAAAACAATACGTCCTTCCAAGACGGAGAGATGGTAAAAGAAGCATTCGTTGAAGCAGGTGACTCCTTGTTCAGAGACTTTAAAAATATTGCAGGGATATTATCTTCAATCAAAGCTCTGCAGCTGTCAAAACATGACAACAGTTACACGGCGCTGTGAAGCCATGGCTGAGGATTTAACCCAGCAAATGTGGAAAGACATCGAAGATTGTGAGTGTTCTCACTGCTGAAGTCCAGGGCTCATGGACAGTTCTGTAACTTACTCACACAGGAAAAGTACCCCAACATGAGGAAATGTGCTACCTCCTTGACTGCATTATTCGGCTACCCTTATTTATGCGAGTCAGCCTTTTCAGAATCAAAATCAGAATCAGAATCAGAATCATCTTTATTGCCAAGTATGTAGAACACACAAGGAATTTGTTTCCGGTAGAACACGCTGCACTAGATCATTAATTCCAAATACCGTTCTACCATGAATGATGAACATTTGGAAATGTGCTTGAGGCTGGCTGTCAGCAGCTACTGTCCGGACTATGCATCCCTGGCTGATTCAATTCAGTGCAAGTCATCAAAGTAAACTCAGGTAATTACAAAAAAATGTTAATTGTTATATATTATGTTATGTATATGTAGTTGTTATGTGTGTTGTGCAATATTGGCTTATTCAGTTATGCAAGGTACATCAACATACATTGTACATACAAAGAATCCTTAAAACATTTGAAAATAATTATGTTTTGCATTTTTGTCGTGGGTAGATCATTTTGACTTGGTAGATTTTGTAAGTAGCTCGTATGCTGAAAAAGTGTGAGCACCCCTGCTCTAGACCCATCAAACATAGGAATTCATTTTTTTACTGATGAAAGAAGAGTGTCTAACGCTGTATTAAATGTTGATGTAGTCCGAAAACTCAATCTTCTGTGGGTCCTGCAATTTGAGTGAAAATAACAAAAACCCTGGCACTGGAGTGGACACATTTTTGCACATCTTCTGGCAGTGAATGAGTTAAGATATTATTTTTATCATGCATGTATGCAGAGAGTCACTTTGCTAAAATGGAAAAACACAACGTAGAAACACAACGCAATATGTCTTTTTTGTTTGCATAACTTCAAAAGTCTACCATAATAATTTTTTTGAAAACTGTGTCATGGTCACATTTTATTCCCAAAAATTTGTTTTTCTAAAAGGATGGAATATCACTCATTGGTGGCCACTATTGTGGTGAGCACCATGCGATATGTTACATTTCGCCCTTGAAGCGAGGACATTTGGAATTTATCTGATACTGTACTTCCGCTTCTTTGTGCGGCTATTTTTTTCATAAACACTTGCTCTTGATAGTTTTCTAGTTTTGTGGGTCTCAAACATAGTTTCAACTTGACTTAAAATGCATACAAATGGACACTTTTCATCTCGTTAGACACGCTCGATGCTTCCCGCCAAACTTTTCTGCAAATGTGCCTTTTGGGTACGGCACAAACCTACGCAATGATTTTCCTTTTGCGAGGGAGCCTCAAAAGCTCCCCTTTCACACCGCTAATTAGCCATAAAGCGCTGCCATCACTTGGTGACAATTTCCAATCCTGAACCAATAAATGTGTTGAAATTTCAAATGTATGCAGCTGCGTGTGTTACTAATAGTGATTATGTGGGTTGAGGAAAAGAAAAAGAAAAAAAAACCTCAAAACAGGCTCCTAGTCATATTTCGCCGACATTTCATCACACATTTAATCTGGCCCTGTCTAAGATTTCCTCCTCAACCTGTAGTCGAGCCACAATGGTGGATGAGATTATGAAGCATGTCTGTTAAAGCATGTCTGTTTGATCATCATTGTTGTTTCGGTGAACTTCTTCACTTGACAGTCAATATATAACCTAATCTCTCTCTCTCTCCCCGGCAATGAATGGGGTGGAAATGTGATAGCATTAAGTCGATTTCCTCCTTGCTTTGCACTTTCAGCCTTAATTCCCCTTGGCTCTTCTTCCAAACGTTCATTTTGATTTCAAAAATATATTTAAAAAATGTTACACCAAGGCTTGCCTTTTCATTTTTTCATTGATCTGTCATTTGAAGTTCACGCATACATTTGCCGCCCCCCCCCAACCCCCTTTTGCCAAACAATGCTTGTTTATTTCCAGCTGCATCTATCTCGCTGAGTGTCAGGGAATCAAATAAAACTTGTGTATTATCTGCAAACGGCGGATGATGAGCGTGACAAAAGGGCGAGATTTGACATTCTTCGAGAATCACTGCCGACATCGTCTTGATATTTCCGGTGTGCTCGTCTAAACCTTCATTTAGCGTCAGCAGTCTGCGTGTTGAATCGAGGAGAAAAGGTATTGTGATGTTCTTTTCTGGGGGAGGGGGTTGTGGTTGAGGCCCTTTTTTAAACTGTATTGACAAAGGTGCCCTGATCAAATAGCATCAGGACGGCTGATTACACGCTTTGAAAAGAAGTTGACTACTTCAAATGTATCACGCGCTCGCGAGAGCTGAATGGAATAAAATCAACACAGAAGCGGACTGTATCAAGTATGCTTGCTGAGAATGATTGCGGCAGTCGATTTACTTGATGCCCTTTTCAAATACTCTGACACTGTCTTGTATAGCAAACTCCGAATTATTAGAAAAAAAAACTATGACAAAATGTAGCTTCCCAAGAATAAACAAAATGAATATTTGAGGCTCCTTTTAGTTCTCAGTACCTCCAGCAGCATCTGGTCCCCCGACCTGAAGCAACAGGCAGATTTGTCAGGGCGGAGGAGCTCAAAGAGGTTAGGTGGAGCGAGAAAATGACTGAAAGACAAAGAAAAGAACTTTAAATGAAATATTTGAAGGAAAGCCAGAACTTGAGTTATGTGGTTCTTCTTGCAAGCTGAAGGTAGGAGGACGCTCCTTTCTTCTTATCGCGGGCTCCTCAAGCCATGCATCCATCCAGCCGCAGACTGTCCAACAGGACCAACCTTTCCTCTTCCTTTCCAAATTGGGGCTGTGCAAATTCTGCCCAATTACAGGCGCAAAAAAGCACAATCACCTCAGAGTTGTTCACCAATGACAGTCAACTAGCAGAGACGTTCCTGCCAAATCAAAAACAGTGCTGGCATATTTGTGCTGACAAAAAAGCGCAACCCCTCAGCACAGTCTCTTCCTTGATGAATGTCGTTGTCACATTTGAATTGACAGAAAGGGGCGGGGCCGCGCCTCCCCGCTTCGACCACCTGCTGTCAATTCCCTCATTATGTCACCGGATATATATACGGGACACTTTTAGACTCGTCTACTGCACTCTCGTCTGTACCCGTCCGAGCACCCCCCACCCACACTTCCCGGTGAGTCTGTTATTCTATCGGGATTGTGCCCTTTGCACCACCGTGTGAGAGTTCTTTTACATTGGGCATAGAACGCGGGTCACCGTTTTGGTGTTCTTTATTTTTGTTTATCTCCTGGTCTTCATTTTGGGACCAGTGCTTTGTGCTGTTCTCTCTGCACGGATCTGCCTGTCTCTGTCGATTGCTTCGGGGATCCAGATATTCAATTTCGTTCCGACGAGTCGGCTGCTCTCTGCCTCGATCAGAATGTTACAGTCGCGGCCAAAAATGCTGAAAAACAATCCGTATCCGTTCCACATGACGCACAACCACTCAAAGTGATGAAAGAACACACAAAAATAATTTAAAAAAAGTTAATAACAGCATTATACATATTATCCATCCATCCATTTTCTGTACCGCTTATTCATCATTAAGGTTGCGGGGGTGCTGGAGCCTATCCCAGCTGTCTTCCGGCACGAGGCGGGGGACACCCTGAATTGGTTGCCAGCCAATCGCAGGGGACACAAAGACAAACAACCATCCGTGCTCACACCTAGGGACAATTTGTAGTGTTCAATCTGCCTGCCATGCATGATTTTGGAATGTGGGAGGGAACCGGAAGACCCGGAGAAAACCCACGCGGGCCCAGGGAGAGCATGCAAACTCCACACAGGGAGGCCGGACCGGGACACGAACCGGCAACCTCTGCACTGTGAAGCTGGCATGCTAACCACTCGACTACCGGGCCGCCTACTTATTATTAGTATTATTATTATTGTTGTTGTTGTTTGATTAACAATTTCCATTGTGTATTCAGAATGTTTTATTATTCTGCTCCATTTAAATTTGTTTTAAAACGTTTCTATTTATCCATTGCAATTTTAAAAGCTATTTAAAACCATTACAAACAACACAGAAGCACAAAAGGTGCCCACTATGGTGTCCGCTCCATTCTCCTCTCTGGCCAATTAAAAGCCGGTCTGTGTCGTCAAGTGTTTGTAGGGAGAAGTTTTGACAGGTTTTGGTGGAAACAGGCACACATGGCAACGCAGCATCCCATTCAGTCTGACGAGTGACTCCAGGCAGCGCCGAGCTCAGCAGGGGGTTGTAAACATTTACACTAAGAGCCTGTCCAGTGCACATGCTCCGCGCTTGCCAGCCACCTCGGTATCGAATGTTGTGTTGCATATTTTGTCATTCAGGCCTGTTCCGAAAATTGTAGGAATCACACCATCAATTTATGAAGGAGCCATCCAAAATGTGACAAGAGGCTTATGCTGAGCGGAGGAAAATGAGCTAAACATTGTTCAAACACCCCGAGACCCACATGGTAAGGGAGCGCTCGGTGGCGAGCTGCGATGCACCCCGCTGTGAACTGGGAAAGAGATGGTGGTGGGCTCGCATCTCCATGAGGGCCGCGGCGTTCCCGGGCCCCTCTATTTAAAGCCTTTTTGAAGTGTGTTGCCTGCAGCCGTGTGCCAAATGCAACGTTTCCTCAAAAGGGAAATTAAATGAATGTGCTCTATAGTGTTTTCAAGGTGTGATTAAAGCCATTTGTTCTTATAGATGCCCCCAAAGTCACGAATCATTATTTTTAAAGCTACTCTGGGAATGTGTCACAAAGTAAAATTGCAATCTATTTGAAACTTCTGTGTTGTGAAAGGAAAAATGAAGTGCAGTGGCAATGCTAGCTTATCTTTAATTGTTTAACGTAGTATGTTCAAAGTTGTGGGAGTGTATGAATATAAATATAAACATTTCTGAAAAAAAAAAGACCCCCCCCCCCCCCCAAAAAAAAAAAAAAAAAAAAAGGAAACGATTGCATGATAGTCTGCCAACGGCATGGAGGGCAATATATAGGGTTTATTTCCAATTCAACTTGCTGTCAAATTGGAAAAAGCTAATTTTAACTACCGGTCAAAACTAAATATCAAAGGCAGAAATGTGATAAAAATGCAATAACTGAAATACTGCTTTGCTACCTTCAGCTCAAGACAGTATATTAGAGTTTGATGTATGTAAAATTGCCATTAATTTGGAATAAGCCGACTTTAGTTTTGTAAAAGTGGATAAAGTGATGCAGCAGCAGCTTTAAAATAATAATAATAAAAAAACAACAGCCTTTATACCTAAATCTGTGAAATGGAGTGTGTAAAAGGTTGTGTGGGTGTATCACAAATTTAAGGTGCAATCAATTTGGAAGATTGTGAAGTGCAATAATTCATTGCGTGCAAAAAAAAGTGAAGCAGTGAACGGGTATTTCGGATCTATCCTTTATTGGTTCACAATTCTCTTTTGTTGCAATACAGTCATTTGCTTATTACACGTTGAGATCTGATGGCCGATGTACAATGCGGTCTCATCATGAGCACTGTCACACATAGTTCCTTTCTACATTTTCTGCCATAAAGCTTGCGCGTGATTATTGACGTGATAATCACCACGACTGCTCAGTTGCCCACGGCCCCCGCCAAAATAATCTTTTTTTCTGACATTTGTTTGTTTTTCAAAGTGCATTTTCAGGATTGCAAAAGTGATTTGTTTGTCCCCCCCCACCCCTGGTCAGCAGCGCCATATTAATGTACTCGCCAGTGTTCACAAAAGGGCCTGGCTGCTTTGCTGTGAGGCACACTACATTTTCCCACTATGACACTTAATTGGAAAAGTCAAACCAAAGAAAACATATCAGGATGCATGCCATGAACATTCCTCCATAAACATAAATAATCATAAACAAGCATAGCCTCTCTATATTTTTTTCTTCATTTTATTATTTTGATAATGACAAAGATATTTTCAAAAAAATGAGAACTAATGCTGTTTACATTTTGTTCTGTTTTTACACAGAGGTCATGTGGCTCAATGCCACTTTGAATATAGCAACGCCCCAACTATTGATGTTCATAGCATTTGGTCCACAAAACCAAACTCAGCTTAAATAAAGTTTGACAGACTGATTGAGAAAAAAAACAACGGTAGCAGATAAGTGTTTTCGACTTATAAATTGCAGATGCTGCCTTATAGTTCTCCTTGTATATCTTTTTTTTATTTATTCCATAGTTCGTTCAGGTGAAATGTTGTATCTTGGGGTTGGGGGAGTGGGGGGTGATTTCTACATTTTATCACTTAGTTTTCATACTCTTCTGTTCCACGGAACAGCTTTCACTCTGTAGAATTTGGTTCCGAGAGGGACCTTGAACCTGTTCTGGGCCTGGTGAGAAAACACAGGAAAAGCTTTCGTGAGGCCCAAACCTCGCAAAGACAGTTGCTGTGTTCAAAACGATCCACTCATTTCCTACTTCCTTTAGACAAGACTATCATTTTAGTTACTGTATAGTCAACTATCCTTCCTGATGTAACCACATCAGATATATTGATTCACCCTCAGATAATGTATCTTCTGCAATAAAAATGAGCAATCAGGAAAAAAAGATATTTTCAAACCTGATTGCATTTTAACAGAAATTATTTCTTTTTCTCTTGATGTCCATCCGTATTGGATGTTTCCGCACTGCAAATGATGAAAAAAAACCCTGGAAATGGAAAATACTTTTTTTGTATTGGCACAGCGCAGCTTGGAGTTTCGATTCTCAAATGAGTATCGTTACACACCACTTTCCAGGGCTAGAACACATTTAAATGGCACCAAAAATGGCACTGTATGCTGAATTGGGAGTGAACAAGAGATAATTTCTCTCTTCAAAACAGACGTTGTTATACTTTTACTAAATACCTTTTTAGCCTGGCAATACTCCTTCTCCATCACCTTTCCGAGCACCCACGGCCGCCTTGATGTCCCCGAGGCTACACCAGTAAGATAGAGAAACTTGCTCAGCGCAATCATTCATGAAAAGAAAAGAAATCTGAAATTATTGACACGGAAGCTTTCACTCTAACCTGGTTTGAGGTCCAGCGCGGTAAGTGACTCCGAGTGCAGGAAGTAGAGTGTCGGGCCGACGGTGAACAGCACGTAGTTGTCGTGTCTTTCATCCAGGATGATTAGAACCAAATCACCGACCTGGAAGCTGAGGCGAGAAAACACGAAAAGGCATTAGGGCAATTATAAAACCGAGTGCACAAATCCCATGCGATGGTAAATAGTGTCAGTTTGCGTTCACTTACTCTCTGATGGCGATTTTGTCAGAATGCCGGGAGGACACAGAAGACATGCTTTGAGACATCTTTAAAAAAAGGGGGGTAAAGAGGCAAATGAATATGCAGAACAACATCGCTTATGCAGAAGACACAAAAATTACATATTTGTTGGATTGTTAGTATTTTTTGGGTTGCATGCTGCCTGAAAACATCGTTTAGTTGAAAGAAAGGCTACACATCGTCTGTGGGATCTTCAGAATTCTACTCTTTGATGCTACTGCCATCTAATGGAACCTTTGAGTAGAGCAGCAATGGTTTACTGACCAGTCTTTGGCTGAGTCGCTTGTTTTCTTCCTCCTTCATGTGCAAAGTCTGAAACAAATCATTGATGACACTTGATTAGACCACACAAATAACAGTTGCCTTTTGTCTTCTTCACACAGAGCAGTTTAGCTTGGGCCCAATGATGCCGATGAACCCGGTCATTTTCCATCATACTGTTGATGGAGGAAAAACAGCAGGAAATGGATGAAGGGAAATTAGATCCAGATGTACTGTTCATCATACTAAATTGAAGTGAACCATTGGGTTGAGGTTTTGCTACTGTGAAGTGTAAGTACCCTCTCAAGTAAGAGTATCCTCTGCTTTTCCTCTGACATTATGACGATGTTCTCACTGCAGATGCAAAAGAAGAAAGGAGAGCTGTTGAGCTATGCAAATGTAATTCTTCTCCATGTCATTCAAGGATGGTCAAATCAGTTTGGTTCGTGTTCCAATAGGGTACTTACTGCACTGTCACCATGCTGGCCTCCACTGCTGAGTCGACATGCTCGTCATCCCTCAAGGTGGCCACGGAGGCTAGTTTGTCGGTGTCGACCAGAAGCTCGGATGAACACGCTCCAGCGACCTCAAGCGCAGAGGCGGTGGTGGTGAAGATGGCCGAGGACACCAGGGCGGTGCTGCGCAAGCGGTTCAGCTCCTCTTCCATGTGCTTCTTCTCCTGCATCACGCTGGCTCGGTCCTCAGAGAGAGTCTCTATCAGAGCTAGGAGCCCCAACAATAAAGACGGACATCATTTGGCAATTTTCACGTAAATACGAAAAGACATGCGACGCACTCACCTTTGTCCTTTTCCTGCTGTTGAGTGACAATCTGCAACTTTTCCGTGAGGTCACTGATGATCTGCTCCTTCTTTAGCCTCTCACGAGTCAGAACGGTATTGAAGTTTGTCTGTAGAAAGACAGCAAAAGTCTTTTGATGCAACAACTGACATCCCCCCTCCTTGATCTTAGGAGCTAAATTGTCTGAGGCGTTAAGCCCTTGGCAAGGTCATCCATGGCAAACAGATCCTATGTGAGGACCAGACTAAGAGTGGCACAGAGCCACTGTCCCCCTATGATGAAAATGAAAAATGGATCCAGTTTTCCCTTGCCCAGCAAGACATTGAACCCCAACTTCTGGGTTGGGAGACGACCGCTCATTTGAGCCAGGCTCTGGCCTTCTTGGAGAAGGCCTTCAACCGTGTATCCAGAGTATCTTGTGGAGCGTGTGTGCCTGGAGTACAGGATATCTGATGCCCAAATACAGGAAGTTCAATCCCTGGATCACCGGAGTTTCGTTTCCCTTGCCGGCAGTAAGTCAGATTCATTTAGTCAAGGCATAGCATATAACAAAAAATGATGGAGTGAATGATTTTGTTTTTTGCTTTTCGTTTTCGTGGCACCCTCCCCCCCATGTCAAAAAGGCATTCAAGATGGCGCCGCGAATGGCTGCCTCGGTCACACGCTCCCTAGTATTGTTTCTGGTTTTGTCATTTTCATTTGTTTTTTGCGACTCCGTTACACGAGGGAAGAATTACTGAGCATTGGGGAATCCACTCTTGGACTATTTTCACCGACACACCAAAATCTACAAGGTTTTTCGGGGCTGCTCACGAGCGGCGTAGCAGCTCTGTAAGGAGCTTTGCGATGCCGGCGTAGGAGGGGTAAGCGAGCCGGCGTGCTCGTCAAGCTACAACAGCGTGGATTTCGAACGCCGCTCCCATTGATCCATCTCGCTAATCTATGCTCACTACCAAACAAGATGGACTTCTTCTTCTCACAAAAACCAATAAAACACACTGCACTGATTGGAGCGTCTTTGAAACTTCAACGGGCACATTGGATGAATACACAGACATTGTAACATCATACATTAGTTTCTGTGAGGACATGTGTGTACCAACAAAGTCCTTCCGCTCATTCAACAATAACAAGCCACGGTTCACTCCCAAACTCAGGCAGCTTAGGAAAGAGAAAGAGCCCGCATTTAGAAGCGGCGATCGAGCTCTTTACAAACTCGCCCGAAACAGACTGACAAAGGAAATTAACATCGCAAAGAAAAGTTATGCAGAGAGGCTTCACAAACAGTTCTCCGCTAACGACTCTGCATCGGTGTGGAATGGCCTGAAAGCAATAACAAATTATCGCTTACCATCACCCCAAGCAGTGCACACAATGGTCTGGCTGATGAGCTTAATACATTGTTTTGCCGATTTGAAAAGGCCACCCCCATTTCCCTCATATGCCCACCATTACCAGAAACTACCGTATCTCCGCCCTCTGCCCTACAGATCCACGAACTGGACGTGAGACGGCTCTTCAAGCAGCAGAAGATCAAGAAAGCTGCGGGACCTGAGAGAGTGTCCCCCTCCTGCCTGAAAGTCTGCGCTGACCAGCTGGCTCCGGTCTTCACACGAATCTTAAACAGATCCCTGGAGCAGTGTGAAGTCCCATCCTGCTTCAAACAGTCTACTATCGTCCCAGTTCAAAAGAAACCAGCACCCTCTGGATTGAACGACTACAGACCTGTTGCTCTGACGTCTGTGGTCATGAAGGCCTTTGAACGCCTCGTGCTGAACCATCTAAAGAACATTACCGGACCTCTGCTAGATCCTCTTCAGTTTGCCTACCGGGAAAACAGGTCTGTGGAGGATGCAGTCAACATTGGATTGCACCACATCCTCGACCACATCGACAACACAGGAACCTACGTAAGGATCCTGTTTGTGGACTACAGCTCTGCGTTCAATACCATCATCCCACAACTCCTCATCCCCAAACTTCTCGAGTGTCATCTACGATCTGCCAGTGGATCCTCAGCTTCCTGACAGGACGGACACAACAGGTCAGACTGGGAAAAATATCATCCTCAACACGAACCACGAGCACTGGATCCCCGCAGGGATGCATCCTCTCTCCATTGCTCTTCTCTCTCTACACGAACGACTGCACCTCAACGCACCCAGCTGTCAAATTCATAAAGTTCGCAGAGGACACCACGGTCATCGGTCCCATCAAAGATGGCGACAAGTCTGCGTACCGACAACAAGTGGAGCAGCTGGAGCTCTGGTGCAGCCGTCACAACCTGGAGCTGAACACGCTCAAGACAGTAGAGATGATCGTGGACTTCAGGAAACATCCATCACCACAGCTACCCATCACACTATCCAACTGCCTCGTGTCAACCGTTGAGACCTTCAAGTTCCTTGGAATCACAGTCTCACAGGACATGAAGTGGGAGGTCAACACCAACTCTATCCTGAAAAAGGCCCAACAGAGAATGTAGTTCCTGAGGCTGCTAAAGAAGCACGGCCTGCCACAGAAGGTGCTGCAACATTTCTACACGGCTGTCATCGAATCCATCCTGTGTTCTTCCATCACCGTTTGGTTCGGGGCCATCACAAAAACAGACAAAATCCGACTTCAACGGACAGTTAGGACGGCGGAAAAAAATCATTGGCACTGCCCTACCCACTCTCGAGGACTTGCACACTGCAAGAATCCAAACTAGGGCGCGGAAAATCATATTGAACCCTCCGCACCCTGCCCACCACCTTTTCCAGCTACTCCCCTCAGGCAGGCGCTACCGATCCATGCGCACCAAATTCAGCAGACATTTAAACAGCTTCTTCCACCAAGCCATTAACTCTTTGAACAGTAGCCCAAATTGAACTGTATAGTGCCTCTATATTTTTTATATACAGTAAAGTCTCGTTATATCGATATTCAAGGGAGTCCGAAAAAATATCGATATAACCGGGACTATCGATATATCCGACCCTGTTTGCATGTAATTTTCTCCGTGCGTGCATAGAAATAGTATCGATATAACCGGGACTATCGATATATCCGATATCGATATAACGAGACTTTACTGTATTTTTGCATTTTTTTGATGATGATACTAGTGCAGTGTGTTCAACCGTAATCAAATTCCTTGTGTGTTCTAGATACTTGGTAATAAAGATGATTCTGATTCTGATATGAATTCATGCAGCGCTCCAAAACGTAGTTTTTATTTGCATATTATTCCCACGCCAAAATACGCTTAATTTGACTTCTTATCCAAAAGTCGAATTGTTCTGCTGAAGTTATAACATGTTTACTTAACAAACGACTGTGACATACAGGTAACATCTGAGTTACGACCGGGTTCCGTTCTGACAAAACGGCTGTAAGTTAAACGGTCGTAAATCGAAAAGCATTCAAAATGGCTGACGCGAGGATCACGTGATCATAACAAATAATGACGCGCTGGCATCTCCTATACGAAAGGATAGTATAAGATGTCAATCTGTTGTTTTTAAGCAACATTTTCTATTGAATACTATTATATACTAAAATGTTGACAGTTCATTTATAAATCTTATAACTTTTAATGTCATTTTAATCATTTTATATTTCGTATTATCGATCTTTATTACTGTGTCGGCGCACAAGCTTTCTGCACAGCTTCGCACGCATGCGAGCTGTCAAAAAAAACAGCTGTCCACAAATCGCTTTCCCTGCTAACAGAGAAGCCAGAAGAGGTCACCTGTCTCAAAGAGGCAGCGGCGCCGACCGTGAGCCCGACGCGGCAATCCCACCCGCTCCGGCTCGGCGGACATACGTCCCTCCCCCCAATTGCTGTGCTGTCATGCTGGAAAAAATTTCGTACATGTTTGTTAAGAAACAGTTATTTTGTATCGTCATTTTGTGCAATGCTGCTGCGGGAAATAAACATCCTACTTGCTCGATATTGTCACGTTTGGATTGACAGCTGTGGGTGAGGCCACGTTCCCCGTTTCCTTCTTCAGAACAGCGGGTACGAAAACGGGACGCTGTTAACTTGTATTTGCACTTTGTATTACCCTGGACTTTGTCTTCGGTGCTCGGTCCGACCCCCCCCCCCCCTCACATACCGTAATCCTTTTGGGATTGTTCCGTTTCTGCACCACTGTGTGCTTTGTTGGGGTTCCTATTGTCCCCCCACCCCCCCACTTGTCGTTTTTTGTATTCTTTATTTTTTATTATTATTATTTCCCTTGTCCTCTTTTGGGACCAGTGCAGTGTTGTAGCTTAATAAATCATCCTGCACGGACCTCTGTCGCGTTGCTGGCTGTAGCGGTGGCAGCCGTAGAATTTTTTAAAAAAGTCTGGCGGTCGTGTTCGTAAGTACGGGTGGTCGTAACTCGCACCGGTCGTAAATTTATTTCCTTTGTGTGAGAAAAGTTGCGTCTACAAACATTTTTAGAAAAGCCACCATTTTGAAATTTTGTTTGAAAGAATAAAACAAGTAAAATTCCACCTAACTAATTATTTGAAGGTAAAACATCACACTGAGGGATGAATCTTTGCTGGATAAACAGAATGAGGAAAACCAGTCACAACCTGTTGTTCTGCTATCAGGGAGGTCTTGAGGTTCTGGATCTCTTCATTTTTCCTCCTCTCCAGGAGCTCCAGCTGGGTCTGCAGGCAGGCCCTCTCCTGCTGCAGGCGTTCCTGGAGGGCCGAGTCCAAAGAGAGAGGCGCATCTGTGCGGCTTTCGGCGCAAAGAGGTTGTCCCGCGTCACTGAAAAGCACAACGTGCGACCTGATTTTGGAAAAGCACTTGCATAGACGACAAAGTTTCTTGATTGTCGGATATGAAATGTTGAGCGTTTATGGTGAGTTGGTCAAAACATTTACCTCGATAACAACAACCTGTTTTGAAGCTCATCTTCAAGTTGCTGTATCCTGTCAGTAAGCCTCTTTTCTCTCTCCTCGTTTTCCAACTGCAACATTTTCAACGCTTCATCAGAGGCCTCCTCCTCTAGTCTTTGACATAAAAGCTGTTTTTCGGCCTGTAAATTGCTGATCAAGGTCTTCAACTCAAGCTCCAGTTCCTGGAAATTCCTCAACTGCAGCTCCTTTTTTTCATTGGCAGCAGACACCTGCTGGTCCAACTCTAGCTTGAGGTTCTTCAGTTGCTCTGCGTGGCTCCTGTCATCCTCCTGAGCCTGCATCTGCAGGGCTGATAACTCGCTTCGCAACAAGATTATCTCCTTCTTGTGTCTGCCTACCAGCTCTGAGATATGGTCCTTCTCAATTTTCAAGAGGCTCTTCAGCTCTGCTCGGTCAATCTCGTACTCCTCATTTTTCACCTGAAGTTCTTGTTTGGTCTTTGCGAGCTCTTCGGTGAGCACTTGCGTCTCGGCTACTATTTGGGAACTCAATGCCTCGGCTTTCTGCAACTTGGTCTCCTCTAGGAGGACCCTTGCCTCCTCTACTTCTGTCTCTTTGAGGGCCAATTCCATTTCCACCTTGCAACGCAGTTCTGAAAGCTCAGCATAGCGAGTCTCAAGCTCTTTTATTTGAAGGTCCTTCTCTTGTAGAGCACTTTTATGGCGTTCTATTACCTCATTTTGTTTAGCCGTGTTGTCAGCAGCAATGTGTTCCAGAACTTTCTGATGGTTTTTAGAGAGGTGCCCCAGTTCTGCTCTGTGTTCCATTTTCAATCGGTCCTCATGCTCCTTCAAATGCAATTGCGCCTCAACCTCCAGTTCCTGTCGAATCTTCTGCTGGCCACGTTCAATCTCAAAATGTAGATTCTCCAGCTGACTTTTCAGAGAGTCTCTGCAAGCCAAGATGTTCTGCAGCTCTGTTTCTCTAACACTCACCAGTTGCTCAGACTTCTTGAGTCTCTCTTTCAGGTTGCTCTCCGTTTCGAGCCAAAGCGCCTTGTCACCCTCCAGCTGGGTGATTTCTTTTTCTTTGCGCTCCATCAGTCCCTCCAGCTCCAGCATGGCACGTTGCACATCTCGCACGATATTCTGGTTGAGTTGGTTGTCCTCTGTTAGCGAGCGGACATGCTTCTCATATGCTTGCCGAAGGGTCACAATTTCACTCTGATGCTGCTCTTTCAGGTCTAGTTCAAGCGCCCGGCAGATGTTGTCTACCATGTCACAAACCTCTGAGCTCACACTCCTCAGGGCAAAGCCAAAGTCGTTTTGCTCTTTTGAGACCTGACTTCGCAGGCGACACAAGTCATCCTTCACACCTCTCAGGTTGGAATGGGACTCCTCAGCAGCTAGTCGATAGTTGTCAATCGCCTGGTGGAGCACGGCGATCCTCGAGCTCTCCCTCTCCAGGATTGTGGTGTCCTGCATGCGCTTGTTGTCAATGGCGTTGATGACGGAAGAATATAAAGACTCCACCATCATTTCAGGGCTGGTCGGGTCACTGCTGGGGTTCGGCACAGTCAGGTTCTCCTCAATCACAAATTCGTTGACGGCAGACATAAAGTCGGATTCGGGGCTCTCTGCCAGTGAATCCAGGTCGAGGGATCCGGGTTGCAAGACGCCTTCCATGTTAGGATGGCTGATGGTTTCAAAGTCAAATGTCTGTGCGTCGATACTGTCTGGAGAAAGGTCCTCTAAAGGGGCGGGAATATTGAGAGGTTGAGCGTTGGCTCCTTTAAGGCTGAGGGGGGCAGGAGATTTGGACGCTGCGGCCAGCCCAGTTGGGCTTTCTGCGGACTGAGGCGTTAATGCGGTTGACCTGTGCACGCTCTGGCTAATAGACATCTTGAAAGACAAAAGAGTGGAGACAAATCTGGTCATTTACATAGGGATTAACTGTGTCACAAATAAACATCTGAGATTTATATCTTTTAAGTAGATACAGTGGTCCCTCATTTGTTGTTGGTGGTGCTGTTCCAAAAATTACCCTGATAAACAGATTTTAGACAGATTTTGCCTGCCTTGGTGTCAATGGACAAAACACATAAGACAAGTGTACCCCCCAAAAAAGAATCTGTCAATATGATGCATTTAATTTATATGGTTAGAAAACTTTCCATGTCGAATAATATCTTATAGACCAAATCTAAAAGATTACCCTCTGTTCACTGAGCAGGTTCGTAATAGTTTCAGACATATCGTCCAAACTCTGTGTAGCTTGAACCAGACAAGTGAGCTTCTGCACGTGCTGATTCAAGGGATCCAAGTCACACATGGTCGGGACGCTACCAAAACAAAGAATACATTTTACGGATTTTAGAATTGAATACAATTTTCTCAATTGCATTTTCACCCACATGTCTCTCGTATATGCTTACCTGAGGAAAGGCTGCACCTCCACAGGACAACATGATTTCAAATACTCCAAGTCGTTGACAGAGATGTCTGGAAGTTCATCATCAAATCTTCGTGGTTTGTTTGTCTGCAAAAAAATGAGAAGTAGAGTGAATAAAAATTATTCAGAAAATCAGGCTAAAGTGTGATTTTTTTAAGAAACATTAAGCCTTACACAAAATGAGGTTGGGGGCCATGCGTCAAGCCCTCGAAACAAACGATTTCTAAGGAAGGACTTTCCTAAAATAAAAACACAAAAAAAAAACAGTTCAAGCAAGCAATGACCTCGTGTGGCCTCAACAAGTAAGTGATTTGACAACAGATTTGCTTGATCTTACTGAAGACTTTCCCAAAGTTCTCCCTTTTGAACTTCTCTGCCTCGTACAGTTGCTTGCCATCTTGAACAAGTGCATAGGCCCACTGGGAAAAAAAGATGATTCCAAGTTTGTGTTATCACAGTCATTTTTTTTGTTTGTTTTTGACTTCAAGATGGTGCCGCGAGAGTGGCTGCCTTTACAGCAGCTCCTGTATTTTGTTTTTGCTGGTGTGAAATGTAAATGTCTCCACTGTGAGACAAAAAAAGGCTCATTTAATCTAACAAGGCAGAAGCCAAAACTACAGACCTCTCTGTAGTGTCGCATAAACATTCTCCTCCGGACAACTTCCACCACTGCCAAGCAGTACATCTGGGGCACTGTACTCAGGGCTTCAACCACGCGCACCCTCTCCAAGAGCTCAGTGAGGAGTCGGAACAGAGCTTGAAGTTTTTCACCATCCTGGTCTGCGTGGAGCATCACATAGCAGCACCATCTGTTGCAAAGATTAAAATGACAGGTTAAGAAAATGAGCAGGAGGCAGCCACCCGCAACATAGAATCTAAGAGAAAGCCTGAAGGGAAACTACTTGAGTCGGACTTGAAGGTTGTTTGCAAGCTCCTGTTTGGCAGTGGTGCATTTCTTTTTAATGTCGAGCAGCTTTCTGTGGTTGTTCAACATGATCATCAGCTGGTTGGTGTGACTGAGACACAAGTCTGGCAGAACAGATGTGTCCTTCAGGTTTTCAGCCCGCTTTTGATTGGCTAAAAATCCCTGCAAGACAATCCATATAAACATCAGTCATTATGATATGAAATAAAATATCTGTAGTCCTGGAGCGGTTTGAGGAATACCCTTCGAGTGGCAATGTTTAGCTGTTTGATGAACAGATAAACCGTTGTGCTGTTAGGCAGTCGATTGTCACTATTTATCCACTTTACATACCTGAGCAAGTTCTTTTTGTTCATTGACCAGCTTCTTGCAGCTCGCAATCATCTGGTCGAGAGCATACAACCGGTCCTCCAGTCCTTTGATGGCTTTCATATTTTGATTATCCAACTTGGCGATGGTGTCGCGACAGTCTGAGAGGAAGGGTTGGATGATGCACGGGTCAAGCTGTGCAGAAAAGATTAATTTATTTCTTATCCATGACAGATATATGATGACCTTTAAAAAAACAAAAACAAAAAACAACAGCTTACCCTGTTGATAGAATCAAAGCATTTCCTAACAACAGATTCAACATCGTTCGGCCGATCTTGCACGTTGATCCAGTCCAAAAGCGTGACACTGAATTGGGGCACGTTGCCAGGTTTGGGGATGTGTTCATCCTGCAGCGCAGCTCCAAGCTCTACATTGTTCATCATCTGACTCGTGTCTCGCTCACCAGTACCTTCGCTCTTAGACGTCTCGGTAGAACCTGGCAATTTGTGGCCTCTTTGTGTATCTGGGGCACATAGCACCGAGTCAGTGGATTTTTCTTCTTCCGTCTCGTCGGAGTCTTTCTCTGGGGTGGAGGCAGACTTCTTCATGTGCTCTCGATGATTTTGTCTCGTCAAACATTCCAGCAGAGGTATTCTAGCCATCACAGAGACTGCTGTCCCCAACCTATGACAATTAAGGCACAGAAGTGATGGCAATGGTGGCACGGACTAAAGCATGGACACATCTCATTGTCCTTGCCATAGAAAGAACATAGGATGTTATTTATTCCAGCAACACATTATTCATCAGAGTAAAACTCACACTCATATTTCCAGAAGCATTAAACACATGGGAACATGTCGATCAGGTGTCCAGTGCAAGTATAATATCAGATGTCTGGTGTTTTAAGATGATGAAATTTTGGTTTTCAGTTGATGAAATTGTAACATGAAGTAATCAAATGAAGACATTCTCTTTGGAGCTTCACCTGTTTGTATATATTAATTTTGAAGAACTGAGTGATACACCACAGTCAGTTGTGTTTAATGTGAAGAGTGTTATCTCTCAGACACACGTTGTAACCACCCCCATGCAACATCATTTGTGCAGTTAAATTATTTTTACACTTGTATGATAGTAAATATAAGCACTGTAAGTAAAGTTTCCCCATGCATCATGTTACACCACATTAAAGGGCATATCCTTTCAGGTTTGTGACGCAGCAGTTTAACTAATATGTGGTGATAACAAATGCAAAACTGAATTACCCTAAAATACACAGTCCTGCAAAAATACAGTGTTTGATTTGGCCAACACTTACTTTGTGAGTTTAAACTTTATTTCATCCAGATCACGCTGGTACGTTGAGTATGCAGTGTCAAATTTTACGAGTAGCTTCTGATAGGACAGTGTGCAGTCATCCAGGTTGGCCATGATGGCGGCCCAGCCTTGGTGCTGGAGGTGCTCGTCATGAACCAAACGTTCACAGAACGAACAAAGCTTGTTGGCAACTTCAAACATTTCCTGCATGGCAAGCAGAACACATATCAGTCAAATGACAGGTCAAAACTATAGCGTATTTATTATTTCAAAATCAAAATGCATGGTTGAAGGAGGCCACAACATATCTCAAGGGACAGCCACCCCTTTTTTGTAAAAATTCAAGTACAGGTACCATCAATTCAAGTTGTTTAAGAGAGGCATCAGGTTATAATCATATGGTTTTGCTGTTCGCAGTTAATTCAATACATGCTTATTTATATGCTGCTTTCACAACAGCTGCATCGGTAAAAAGCACTTGACAAAGCAGTTCAGGAACACGGATAGCCGTGCAATCTTAACCACCTTTTCATCATAAGTTTTGTTGTTTGAAGCAGTTTTCGATGAAAGATGAGATTCAAGGTGTCCTTTAACCAGCAGAGACGTGATGCTCAAAATGCACACACGTCGACTACAAGCTAAGTTTGGAAGTAATCCATTGACGAAATCAGAAGGGACGAGTTCACTTCTTCTAAAATGCACAAGAGAATCAAACTAATTTCCCTGAGTGTCTGTTCTTCACAAATTGACAGACTATTGACTGCTGGAGGATGGCAGTTTGCATGTTTACAAGCAAATACATTCTAGAGTGATAGACGTTAAGCATAGCGTGATGGCAACATCGATGATTACAACCCACGGATTGATAATGAGGATCAGGACATCGACCTTGACTAAAAAGATCATTTCATGATTCACTGTTTTGGTTAGGATGAAGCTACATGTTCAATTTGATCATAATCTATGCAAATTCTTTGGTGAATGAACAAGAAATGCCTAATTGGACACATTATTATACTGTTGTGAACAAAAACAATTTGCATGTGCTATTTGCATGACAAGAAGTGTTGAGACATAATGAAGAGAAAAAACAAAAACAAAACAAACGATACCTAGCCAGAATTGTTCAAGAAAAGTTTCAGAGTCAATTACCAGAGCAAGTTGTGTTCGAGAGGCCACGGTGTGAAAGACGGCTGGCATCAGTAGCGACTCTTCCACCTTCACTTGAATCTCGCTCTCAATGGAGAAGGTGGTTTTGGGAATGGTTGGATCCCGGTCAGACAAGATCATCTCTTTGTTGAACAGGAATATGGGGTTTGTTTCCTAAAGGCAAATAGCGGCAAATTGTGACTAAACATAATGTATGAAACACACACTAGGAACTTGTATGTTTTTTTTATTGTGACACCAACAGAGACAAGGTAACAGTACAAGAGAAAAGCATAGAGAAATGTGTTTCATTTATCTGTCCTAACTACTCAATCTTGCAATAAGTCAACATCAATGACAAAAGGAAGTTCTGTTTACCGTTATGTTTTTCGTTTTAAGTTTTATTACATGGTGGTAAACTGCCCATCAGCAATAATAAAAAATAGCTAGCTTTACTTGATTTGAATACATTTCAGAATGGTTATTTTACACCACGAGTGGACAATCCCAGTCCTGGAGGGCCAGTACCCTGCATGTTTTCCAACTCTCACGGTTGTAACACACTTGATTCCAATGTACAGGTTCAATATTAGGCTTCCGCAGAGCTTACCGATGACCTGATCATTAGAATTCAGTGTGTTGCAACAGGGAGATTTGGAAAAAAAATGCAGGATAGTGGCCATCCAGGTCTAGGATTGCCCAACTCTGTTTTACAAATTATTATTATTATTACTATTATCAGACACTCACATTGACAATAACAATACGGTAATATTAACAATACTGTAATAGTAACAACAATAATAATAATAATAATAATTGGATTTGCCTTTATTAGTCTCGCAATGGAGAAATTTACATTTCCCAGCAGCAAAGTGAATAATAATAATAATAATAATAATAATACATTTGATTTACAAGCACCTTTCAAATCCCCCAAGGACACTTTACAATTAAAACAACAATAAAACCATAAATAAAATGATGTAAACTAGTAAACTGTAAATGCAATGTTAAACATATGGGTTTTGAGGTAGGATTTGAAAGTGGGAAGAGAGTCAATATTACGGATGTTGGGTGGAAGTGAGTTCCAGAGTTTGGGAGCAGAGCGGCTGAAAGCTCTGCACCCCATCGTAGAGAGAAGGGCAGAGGGAACACAGAGGAGTTTTTGTGGTGATCCGGGCTGAGGAATTCTGGACTATCACCTTAATATCACTTAAAATTGTCTGTGCCAATAACGTTATTTTATGGTGACAATCTAATTTGAGAGCAAGTAAACTGAATACCAATTATTTTCTATTGGAGTTGATAAACTCATTATCAATTATTTTCAATGACAATTGTTTTCCCTGTTTGTTGTACTTTGGTTTAAACACACCATTGTGCTTTAGCCAAAAATACAAATACAGTATACAAATATTAGGATTTGGTTAATTTGTTATCATGTGTTTAGACATACCACAAGGCCAACAAGGTGACACAGAGTGCAAAAATAAGACGGTTATGGAAGAGAGGAAGGGTTAGTTCCACGACCTTCAGCTCTTCCAATCAGCACTTGTCTTAAAATAAGGATATCAAATGGACTGTGGGTCTGCAGAGACAAACGAGGGTAACGGCACAAAGTAAAGCTCCATCTTTGTTGACAAATGTGACATGCTCAACTGCCGCCCACAAAAGCACCGGATGGAAGATCAAAAGTTATTTCAACCCTCGGCCATATGAAACGAATAGCAAATATAACGTTAAAAATAAAATAGTTACTTACAGTGCCAGCACTGTAGCTGCAGACACGCCTCTCAGCATCCATGCATTCACCTCCATTAACAACAAGGACTTGATGTTGAAGTGCAATTTTATACTTCGCCTGGATGGCATGTTTGAGTTCCAGTACCCTGAGATAGGAACGGGAAGGAAAGAGAAGTTATACCAATTTAAAAATGGCAGGTAGACTAGAGCATTGGGGCAACGCGTGGCTGTTTCTCTTACGTTTGGACAGCAAGATCGGTGTCAAATGTCAATGTGCTGCCATTATTAACCTGGAACACATACAACTTCATGTTGAATTGTGTGCTGGTCTCTGCACTTGCTCATTTAGTCTTTGAAGGCCACCCTGCAAAAAGCAAGTAAAACAAACACTCTCAGTCATGTCGGTTTGCATTTATTTGTGTTATGATCAATAACTCCTCATGTAACTAACTATGCTGCAAAACACTTTCGTTGAGATTAACCATGGAGAGGATGTACTATTCAAAAAGCCTTTAAAAAACTATATTTTTGCCCATTTTTAACCACATTGTCCCAAGTTATAAGTGACTTGCAGAGAGTGTCATTACAAAACGTCCACCAATCCATCCACTTTCTGTTCTGCTTATCCTCACAATGGTAGCGGGCGGTGCTGGAGACTATCCCAGCTGTCTTCTGACAGTAGGTGGGGGACACCCTCAATCGGTTGCCGTCTAACCGGAGGACACACTGAGATAAAGAACCATCCACGCTCACACTCGTGCACAGGGAAAATTTTGAGTATTTAATCAGATTGACATGCAAGTTTTTGGAATATGGGGTAAAAAAGATCCGCACAACCCTCACAAGGAGCATATCCCAGCTGTCTTTGGTCTGCAGGCGAGGGACAACCTGAACTGGTTGCCAACCAATCGCGGGGCACACAGAGACGAACACTCAAACCGAGGGACAATGTGGATTGGATTGGATTTGCCTTTATTAGTCTCGCAGTGGAGAAATTTACATTTCACAGCAGCAAAATTATGAAAGAAATGAAAGTAGAAAAAGCAAAATACAGGAGCTGCTGGAAAGGCAGCGACTCTCGCGGCGCCGTCTTGAAGTCAAAAGAACAAAAAAAAACTAAATAACAAATAACATGACAACACAAAAACACAAAGAGTCATTCATTCTTAAGCACTTTCTGTACCCTCTTTGTAACATTAAACCCTCTTTGTTACAGAAAGCAGTTCCAGATGAAAGAGGAGAGGATCAAAGCGTCTCTTCACCAGTGGATCAGGGACATCATGGTGGAATGTGCACGTCGACTACAAGCTAAATGTTGAAAGCAAACACGCAGCTGTAACATCCATTGACGAAAAGAGATTGTCCCCCATAAATCAGCTTCAATTCCATCCCGCGACAGTTCCATATACGCATCGGCGCTCTGCGCTGACGCTCCTTCCTTCTTATCGCAGGCTCCTCAAGCCATGTATCCATCCAGCCGCAGACTGTCTAACAGCACCGACCTTCCACTGAACAAAGCGGGGCTGTGAAGATACTGTCCATTACAGGCGCAAAAAAGCACAATGGCCCCTTTGGTGTCCAGCGATGGCAGTCGAATGGCACCGACATTCCTCCCATTCAAAAACAGTACTGGCATATTCATGCTGCCGAAAAGGCGCAACCGCTCAGCACAGTCTCCTCCTTGATGAATGTCGTGGTAAAAAATGCTGAAAAACTATCCGTATCCGTTCCACACTACACACAACAACACAAAGTGAATAAAGAAAACAAAAAAAACTAGACAAAAACAACACAAAAAGCAAGGCTCATCAGAGCACTTGCTGACGGCTGCCTACTCGGGCGCCATCTTGGACTCCTTTTGTTCAATCAGCCGGCCACAAATGTTTTTGGACGGTGGGAGGAAACCGAAGTACCTGGACAAAACCCAAGCAGGCCCAGAGAGAACATGCAAGCTCCACCTACACACCACGAAACGTGATGTCAGAATTATTTGGGAAGTTATTATTCAGTTGCTCTGATAATGATGTATTCAAATATGTATTCACTATATTATTGTTGCAGTGATTGACTGCCTGTGATACCAGTGTACAAGATGGAGTTATTTGGAAGGGGCCAACTTGGATACGACCTCAAATGGGTGACTTGTCCGCAGAGTGCGAACCACCGATAAGGGACATTGCTCAAATGCGCCGGAGAGGAGCCTGAAGACCGTGGATAGGGAATGCAAGGACACATTTGCAGACAGACACCTGTGTGTCTCCGATGTCTGTGTCTTACCAAATGCATACACCGTGTCTTTTCAGACGTGAACACTGTGTCATCAGATGCCCCTCAACCCAATAAGTACAGGAGTTGTCGAAAAAGTGATTGAGAACTTGTAACTTCTCTTGCGATGAAAATACCACTAGAGTGCCTCATTATTTCTTTCTTACTTTACATTTAATAAATGTCTATTTGGTGAACCTGACACGTAATACAAGCAACTGGAAAAGTTATAGCACTTTGGATAATTATGTTACAAAAACACAAAAGACGTCTTTTATGTGAGATAAATCTTAAACGATATGGGAAGTCGGATTTATAC